>NW_027077170.1:0-92315 GCF_009819655.1 Sylvia atricapilla | reverse complement strand
AGTTCCCCCACAACGCTGCATGATATTATAAACAATTTATGGAGCTAAAATGAGACTTGTGGCTGTGTCTATGGGAGATAAGACATAATGGAGAGGTCTGACAAGAAAGTAGGATGTGAATCATTTGCATATTTTTTTGTTGAAATGGCAATCTTAACTGTCTGGTTTCTGCATGTGAAAGCAGAAGTTTGAATAAAACCCCAGAATTTTTTTTGAGTGATATTGCTTAAAATTCATAGAGGTGAGGTCAGACACTTAATTGCCTTGTAAATTATTAAGGCATCAACAGTATGGCTGTTCAGTGTTTGGGTAGGAGTGTCACATGAACTTGTAAAGGTGCCTGAGCTTGATGACATCAGAAATCCTTTCTGACCTAAGGCACAGCAATAATAGAGTCTAAATGACCAGTGGGTCGTTTTTAAATACAGATATACGCTCAGGCAAGCTCTTTAATAAATACCACCCTCTTTGTAACTCCTTAAGAATGGATGCTGATTGTCATCCCATGTTCTTATTGTTAATAAACTCCTTCTGAACACAAAGATCAAATATACAAGATTATTTGCACATTTCTTTGCTGTCCTCTGCTTAATAAAACAAGCAAAAGCAAGTGAATAGCGATCACACATCTAAAAGACACAGCGCTATTCATAACGCATATTGCTTCTTTAGGTTCCCCAAATTCTAATTAGAACTTTACAAAGCAATAACAAAGATAGCAACTGGATTCTAAACCAATAATTCTAAGCTCTGTGCAAACAGGAAAGCCCCAGTGTCAGTAAAATAATACAAGACACCTGTTTTATATGGTACACATCAAAAGCAAGCCCCAAGGACAATAAGTTTTAATATAAATTATTAAATGTTTATAGCCAAAGCTCAAAATATCAAGATATGTATTGTAGCAGAGAAACAACTATCTCCCAGGCACACAAAATCTTTCTATTTTGATGATTAAAACTTTGGTTGCCAATAATCTTGTGGCCCAAGGTAGCAGGTGTTATTACTGTACTTAGAAAGTAATAAAAGGATATTTCTTATCATTCAGTTTTCCTATTTATAATTTAAAGTACACTCCTGTCTGTTTGAAATTAAATTCCTAAATTAAATACTTCATAGCTTTTTCATTCTCTTTGAGATAACAAATTACTAATACGAAAAGTCTATTCAAAAAACCCAGAGAGGGTTTCAAACACAAACTTTGTAAAGTGCATTAATGTTTTGCAGATACATGACTTCAACTTGAGTAAGTCCAGTTTATCTCACAACTACAACTTGAGTAAATGCAGTTCTTGCACCAAACAAAATTGTATTTAAATCTAGATCAAAACGTTAGACTGCTGCTCTTGTTTTGCTAAGAAAGAATATCCAACAATAAACAGAATGTCATTGTTTCCTGCTTCTCCTTCAGGCCCAGTTTATTAAATTCCTCCAAGCATCAACTGGGACAAGGAATTCAATCTGGATCTCTGGTATCATAAAAAGGTAAAGCAAAAAATAATAAATAATTAAGTATTAGAGGACTTTCCCCTGTAAAGAAAAGAAGGGAATAAGCCTTTCCTGTGATTAGTGCTGCTCTGACAGATCACCCACTGAAGCCTCTTTTTGAATTGCTGCTGCTATTTACTTGCTTACATCTAACATGGAGGTGGGGATAATTGAGGCAGAGGGTTTTAAACTAAGGAAGAAGTGCTTGAGGTGATAGTGAGCTGAGAATCAGCAGGGATGTCTCTGGCTGTTTCCTGCTGGGGGAAGAGCAGCAATAGGAACTGGAGCTATTCCTGCTCAAGTGCTGCAATGGATCTGCTGCAGGCTCCTCACCTTTGGGCATAGCTCAGTCCACAGATGATGTTAGTGCTCCTAGAGGCAAAAAACATGGTGCTAAAAGGATGTGTTCTGCGGTGTGAAGGGGCTTTTTTAACAGAGAACAGAATTTTCTGAGCTGTAGTTGTAAGAAGCAGGTTCAGAATATCTTTGGATGAGTGATTGCTGCTGATTCCATTAAAAAAAAAGTAAAATCCACTGAGTAGGAATAGAGGTTTGTGAGTTTTGTGTGTGTGGTGTTTTTGTTTGTTTTTTTTATTTTTTGGGGCTTTTTTGGGTTTTTTTTCTTAATATATAACTTGGATAAACTAGTAGAACTAGTTAATGAAATAAGCTAGTTCCTTAAATAAGGGTTTGGACTCACTCTAAATCAATTAAGATAAAAATGATCGAAGAATTCCTTTCAACAACAGAACAAATGAAAGTGAGATTTTGGAAACTATCAGGGCATATGAGCGTAAGAAAAAGGAGAGAGCATTGAGAGAGAAAATAAGCATTTTTCTAAATAAAAAGTACATTCATATATGCCAAAGCAAATAGTTGCAGACGAAGTGCACTAATGTTGAAATGCTCAGCAATGTAATAGGTTTTGAAAGCAATTTTTCAACGAGGTTGCTGTACCACCTAAGGGCAAAGTTGATAACTATCTGCTACAACCCTTAAACTTTAAAATACTTCTCTGTACATGAGATAAAAAGGCAGAAAGCCAAAAGGAATGAATCCCATCTTTTCTATAGCTTCCTGGGTGTTCTAATAGCTTGGAAAATCTGGAAGGCTGATATTTCCATTTATAGACTTGTTGTATTGTTTCTCTGCCGCTATACTTTCCTAGAACTTGTTACAGGTACATAGGAAGTGCCTGCTTGGAGAAATCCACCTGTCTGAAATCTGCTTTCAATCATTGAAAGCAGAATTGGGTACCTAACCAATAATATTCTTTACTGAACAGAGCATCCTATGAGGTTTTGGGAGCCTTTTACCTCTCAGTAACATAGACAAAAGCTGGCACCATCATACTGTGTTAGGATTTTTGCATTTAATAGAGACACTCTACATTTATTTGTGAGGAAAGGATTACATTTTTAAAGGGAAAAAATTAATTCAAAATTTTAATCTTGGGTACTTTCTTTCCCAGCTGTTATTTTTCTTAGATTTATTTCATTTCTGATTATAGCAAACATTTATGTGCTCTTGTGGTATATCTAGTTTGATAAGAAGCATGCAGGACAAAATATATTTTAAATACTATTTTCTTTTTCCTTACTCCACTTAATTTATTTTTAAGGTTGGCTAGAAGGGAAATTTGTCTCTAATTCAACAGAGGTTTTTTTTCTTTTCCAATTGAAAGTCTCATCCAGTAAGTGAATCTGTAAAATTCATGGGTTTGCTTCAATAATTTTTAGACTGTGTACACCCAGTTTACAATTAAACGGTGAGTTTTATTTCAAAACTGCCAGGAATACAATAATTTGAATCAGGGTGAGTGATTTCGTTTTATGCATCTTCAGAGATGACACAGACTGTGTTAGATATGTCTCTAGCTGCGGCAGCGCAACCATTTGTTTATCTTCAGAATGCTCATTGAATTCACAGGTCTTGCACAGAGCTGTTGCTGTTTATGATGATAGAGGATGGAGTAGAATGGTTTAGCCATGTTGGTTCAGCAGCTTTATAAAATAATCAATAAATCTCTGTTTCTGACAGTTTTGTGAGATAACAGCCTGGTGAGGTAAGAAGGTATTGTTTCTTTCTTTAATTGGGTATCATTCTTGATGAATGGATGTTTGAGAAATTATAGCAGTGTACCAGTTTAATTTGGAAAAAGAATGGAATTTGGCAATAATGTGGAGTATAATGCCACCTTTTCATTTGCAGAGATATGATTTAAAAGTGTAATCTCCTTTAAATTGTGGTTTCATGAGGCTGCGGTTGGTTACAGATTTTTATTAGCTGAAGTAAGGCAATATGTCTTGCACATTATTCCTGAAGCATTCATGCAGCTGTGCTGCTTTATATAGAACTGCTAAAAATCTACTAGTAAAAAACCAAAATTATCACCTGACACTGTTTCTTGTTAGATATAATTTTGAAATATGCAAACATCTCAAAATAAATCTTGATGCAAGCTAGGGGAAGCAAGAGATTCTGATCTCCAAAGCAAGTAAAGACTTGAAATTGCCGTGAGAAACACACTGGATGCTGAACAACACTTACCTACCCACAGGACACGTAGAGCAGGTGAAATACAAAGCTCCTGTGGAGTCTCTTAATATTACTTGTGACTCCTCTGGAGGTACTAATTTTGAGTCTGAAAGCACAGTCAGTAGGGGAACTCAGTTAATCTGTGTTTGTTGTCTCTGAGGTGGCAGCCACGAGGTCCTGCTGGGAGGGTGGTTTTTGTGATGTGGGCACCAGTCCACTCGGGAATGGGCACAGACCCCAGGGAGTTTGGAACTAAGTCGCTCCAGAGCTGTGAGTGGTAATGATTTTAATGCTGGAGGCACTACTTAATTAAGCAACCCTCATGATTTCACACATTTGTGAGAGATGGTGCATCTTTAAGACATGGAGGGTTTTAACAAGCACAAATTCATAATGTAAAACCAGAAGTTATTAATTTTTAAAGGATTTTCAAAAGCAAAATGCTATTACTAGGTTTAACTATTCAATGCAAGAGCTACAACGACTTAGAAATCCAAAGCAGGCCCTATGTGGAACTGGGAAAAACTGCAAGCTGGAGAGCAGCTAAACCCACCATAGGCTCCTCTGTTTGATTTGCTTTCTGTCTGGCTGCCTGTGGCTTCCCCACTGAGCATACTTAGTCCTCTGAGGTCTGGGATGTGTGTGGGTTTTTCACCCAAATTTTATTTTAAGACCTGTATTTGAGTTTTTGAGTGGTGTCCTTGGAGAATACTTTAAAAAACCTGGTGGCTTTGGATACTTAGAGAGGGAGTAAAAGTCCTTGCTTTTGCTTTTTTTTTTTTTTTTTTTTTCTTTCTTTCTTCTTTCCAAGTGTGTCTAGAAGATGAAGAGATGTTGGCAGGTGGTGATAGCTGCTGCTTGAAAGATTGGGTGGAACTATCCCAGAGAATCTTGCCTGTTGTGCCTGCCCCTGAGTGGGTTACAACTTGCAGACATTTGGGCATGATATTTACCCTCCCTGTTGCAAAAGTTCCATCACACAGAGAAGCAAATTCATTTAGAATTCTGGAGCAGATACAGCTTGTGAGCTTCTGACTGACTTGTTTGGGGTTCAGAGATGGAATTTTGCTTTAACATATTTTAGAACACAATTACTTTGATGGCCGCCAGTTAAATCACACTGATTTGCTAGTCTTTATTAGAATTATTGCATCAATATTTTAAACTTGCTTAACTTTGTTCTTAGAAGAATGTATTTCAAACTCTCATTACTCATCTTTGTTTACTTATTTTCTTGGTACAGAAACCGCTTTGATATGGAAATGCAATATTCAGTCTAACTTCAAATGCCTGTATATAGACATCTGTTAGAAAGGGCGCATTGTAATTCCTGATAGATTTTAAAGTCAACACCTGCAATCACTTCATGACTCTTCCAGTACTTATGGTAATGGCAGATAGGTTCCTAAATAAGTTAGTAGATTGGGTGGCACTAAAAACTGCCAAAGTTCTGGGATGACTTGTTGGAAATTAGGACAAGATTTTATCTTCAGGTAAAAGAGGGTGCAAGTTGAAGTGGCCAAGATTTTAGTAAATTTTCAGTTGTTTCAATAAGAAACCACTCAGTTTCTTAAAGCACTATAGATAAATCCTAACACTCTAATCTTACAGAACAATTCACGCATTCATCATAATAATTTTATGGCCTTTATCACAAAATAAAGCTGAGCTGGGAGGGACCATCAGGATCATTGAGTCCAACTCCTGGTCCTGCACAGGATACCCTGAGAATCACAACATGTGCCTGAGGACACTGTCCAAACACTTCTTGAATTCTGTCTTGATGCTGTGAACACTTCTGTGGGGAGCCTGTTCCAGTGCTCCACCACGTTTTGTTTTGCTTTTGTTTAAACACTATTTATGTTGCTATTTTGCCATGGCATTTGTTCTGTTTCCTGGTGGTGATAGCTTGTTATTTGGTTTTTTGACTGTATATCATCATATTGATATTTCAGAGTTAACTGTGTCATATTAGTTACTTCAGGAAGCCTTCAGTTTATTGGTTTATGCTGCCAATAATGCTCTTTCCTGATAATTTTCAATTACTGTAGTGAATGGTAAAAAGTGGTAAAAAAAGGAACCTTAGCATCAATGGCTTAAGTGACAACTTTCTACTGTTATTTTACAGATTGAAAAACCCACATTGAAACATAGAAGATATTCAGTGTCTAGAATTTGGTCTTGAAAATACACTTTTATCTCTATTAATTACGCTTGTATATTTTGTCATGCTTCCTTTCTTCATGCATGTTTTGCTTCTGGAAGAAATGTGGAATAAGGAAGTCTGTAATGTGCCATATTTCATATTTGAAGAATGTTAACTGCATGTTTGGGAAGGGCACATACAATTCATGGTCTAAAAACATTTTATGCTTTTGCCTATTTTTTCTTTAATTTTTTTATCTTTGAGTTGCAGTGAACTGTGTATTGTACCATTATATTTTTACCAGTGACACTCTGTAACGTAATGCATAATAAAAGCATTGTCAATTTATGCTAGATATTCCCTAGCTCTTTAGCCTGATTCTCAAGCGAAGTAGAATTGGTCTAAGCCCTAAATGATAATTTTTATTGATAATGACATCAGGAAAATGGCTAAAATTGCTGATGTTACTATGATTTAAAAAAGGCAGTAAAAATATTGAGTGTCATGATTATATTATACCTGGAGATTTGAAGATATTTGTGTCTTATTTATAACCAAATCAACTATCAATGGAAAGGGTGCTGTTAGATTTCAGCACAATGTTCTCTGCTGGATACTTGCTGTGTGAAATTAGAAATAATTGTACTTTTTCTTGGTATTATAATGTTTGTTATTTTGGGCAGCTTTGGATGCTGACCTAGTGCTTTCCCTGTCATATAAGTCATACAAATCTTATATAAGCTCATAAAGGTACTTAAGATCCTGCATTTCTGCTTCTCCCCCACAGTTAATTAGGGTTGTAGAGGTTTTGTGATGCTCAAAGAGCAGGGAGCCGTGGCCACTTCTCAGAAACTGTGATGGGCTTTAAAGCTTAGTACTAAGATCTGACTTTGAATAACTTGCTGTCCTCACCTGCTGTTGCTTGTGTGTCCTGTCTCAGACATTACTCAGAAATTCTACAATGCTAAATAATGAAATTATTGTTATTAATGACTGTGGAAATGACATAAGGGGGATAATGCTACATTAAGGAGGAACCTTAGCATTTGAGGAAAATTGCCTCTGATGTATGAGACGCTTTCACTTTGCATGTCTCCCCTCAAAAGTGCTGCTCCTTTAAGCTGCTTTGAGCCCCACCATCTCAGTATTTTTGAAAAACATGCAAAAGCAGTCTTGCTTTTCACTTTGTGTCTCTCAGCCTGAGCCCTCTCTGGGAAACAGCCCTGCTTTCTGTAGGAGTTACCATTCTGCAGTGCAGGTTAAACAGGCAGCACAGGAGTCTTCTGACCTCTCACTGGGCTTGTGGAGTCTGGTGCAGTCCAAAAGCAGGCCTGTTGTTCATCTTGGCTTTGTCAACATTTTACTTTTTCAACTGTACTGAAGTTAAGTGTCAGCCACGATTAAGCACAAATAAATGTTGCTCGTACTCATGGTTGGGTACAGCTGAGGGTGAAGCCGATATTATGCTTAAATTTTAAGTTTCTTTATGTTTTTTTTCTTGTATCTTTCTTATTTGTCTAGAAAGACATGTAGCAGTTCTGTCCATATTTTCTCTCCTAAAAAGAGAGAATTTAGTGTTGATCCTGTACTACTGAAAAACAGGCTGCTTGACTTAGACTGTTAAGCGATCTAGAAAATAACTAGAATATGTGTCTTGGTGACTCATTTTTGATGTGAATAGTTTTATGAAAGTTATTAATAGAACACATGTATAAAAGTATAAAATTGGCCTTTTTATTTCTGCACAATATATAATACCAAAACATATGATTTGGACTAATTTGTAAATTTAAGCAGCAATATTTACTTGGCAGACAATGCTGCCAAGTTGGAAGCAATTGAAAAAAAAAATCCCAAAAACTAAAAGAATTATTAATTCATTTAATAGAATGATGGAACAATTTAAGAATCATTGTGGAACACAGCAAGAAACCAGCACTTAAGTGGCCTGCCACTACAGAGCTAACTTGAACTTATTCTACTTACTACAGAGAGCAATGAAAATGAACACCTAGAAAAAGCAATTAAGGGTAAAGTGACTAAAATGTCAGGTTACTAACCCTTAAATGTTCCATACTGCTCTACTGAAAAAAAAAAAATCCTTTGGATTATTACTGCTAAAGTAAGCATTTTGATCAAGATACATAAATATTACATCTTTCTCTTAATTTCCAACAATATATAGAAGAAAAGAATATTGATTACATTTAAAGCATCCCAATAATTTTGAAGTGATCATTGTAGAATGAGCTTCTGGTTCCAGTAATTGCTTTGCTTCAAAAGAACTGCTTCCTCAAGAGAAAATTCATAACAAAACAAAAACACGGCCTCATCCAAAGTATGTGTTGGCAAGGAAATACTAGATGAGTTAAAAAAATCAGGCTGCCTTTTTTTTTTTTTTTTTAAGAAATACCAACGACTCACATATTCCCTCTAAAATCTTGGAAAGACTAGAAATACCTCACAGCTGCCCAGTTTAAGATTGGTAGTTGTGTGGTTCTTCTGTGTGAAAGTTTGATCCCACAAGACAATCCTTCACCCTCACAGAAACAGTGTAAACAGCGAGATCTACTGGGATTAAAGTAATAGCCGATTTGGCAAAAGAAATGGGTAAAAACCACTGGACATTTGAGAATGAATCTCTACTTAATTTTTTGGCATTAGGTGTTTTTCTTCTGCGCTTTTCAGGGAACATCTCACCCCAGTAGATTGCCACTGTCAACTCCTAGCTGTATCTTGTAATTTCTTTCTTGAGAATTTAAAAAATCCAGCTATAAGAATCAGCCCTGTTTCAGGCATCTTCAACTTATTCCCTGTCTCCATGTGGGATTTAGTTAATTCTGAACTTGGTCTACTTTCCTACTTTAAGTACCTGTAAGAAACAAGATTTCAATACTAACAACTAAATACAGTGCACACCATGAGCAAGCACTGCAGTACTTTTGCCAGTTTACCATATTTTTCCAGCAGTCAGGTTGCTAGGAATCTGTAGTGGGTGGGGAATAAAATCCAGTGTTTACCATTCTACTTGTCCCCTTTCATCCCTTCTCTCTTATTTTCCCCTGAAGGATGTTTTAGGTCACATTAACCAATCAGCAATGAAAAAAGAGTAAGGTCACTCTTTAAACCAAGTCCAGCTTCAAATTAGATGTGTTCAATGCCTTGCCTTTGTTTCTTCCTCTCCTTAAACCAGGCTGTACTAACAGATCTGTACTGCTGATCATTATCAAAGCCTGAAATCAGGACTCATGCTTTCAGTGGAAGGCCAGAGTCATGCTAACAGCTTTGAATTCCTCACCCTTTCTGTCAGTGACAGGTCATTATTTCATTGATATAACAGGTCCTTGACACATCCACTCCCAGATATGGTAAACAAACAAAGCAGTGTTTCCTTTTGATTTTACTTGCAGAGAAATATCATCAAAATTTCTGGATAAATTATTTTAAATTCTGTTAGTACCCAACTCTCTACTTTGTTTTAACTTCCAGGTCCACACCGTATTTAAATTTGGGTTCATGCTTGTTGCAGTAGCTCACACATATATGGGTCTGCACAGGGTCTGCAGATGCAGATAATTATCTTGGATGGCTTACTCCCAAATACACAAAAACAGGCATGGTCATGGTCTCCACAAATATATGCTGGAAGAAAATTAATTTCTGTTAAATTTATGCTGAATTCAGGCTTTGGATTAGTGCCTAAATTCCTATACCAAGTGTAAACACATGAGTTGTATCTCTGTTTAAAAATGAAGTCCTAGATATAGAGTAGGAAATGTAGAAGTTTGGTAGCTAGATCACCAGTCATTAGAAATGTCAGTTGCAATAATTTCACATTTATTCGTAGGGACTTCACATCTGAAGACAACTCCAAAGGGGCATGCTTCCAATAAAAAGAAAACCTCGAAGGCCAGCTTCTTATTGTAGTTGATTTAGTACTCTTTTTCTTTACATAACTTGACACATACTGGCCTGATTACACTCTTGCCCTAGCTTGACAAAGACTAGTTCTGACTTGATGTGGTGAAATGAGAGGAAATTCTGATGTGACTTAGAAGTTGTAAGTGAAGTCACTTGGTCTTCACCAGCATGGTGGAGAGTTTCTTGTAACTGCCAGGCTCCAACAATTTTCTGAAAGGGATGAATTATTTTCCTTTCTGATTTAGTAGTTGTGGGCTCTTTATGTTAGAGCTCAGCAGACATGGAGGCACACACAGTGTAAAGGCTGGAGTTGGTGTGATGACACAAATCCAAGTATAGAGGAAATTAGGGAAAATGAGAGAGCTAACAGTGGCTGGCTGTGCATGTGTATACCTCTGGGGCTGCATTCATTAGGACAATCTTCAGGGTCAGGATAAGGGGAAGGCTGATACAGGACCTTTTTGATGTACATGAAGCTTTTTCCTTCAGTGCAGTGGAGTTGCTCAGTAGGTTAAGAGGAGATGTGATGGACTTCATTGACACGTCAAATCTCAGCCTTCATGTAGGTGACATGAATGCATCTTTTTCTCACAGAGTCTTTGACTTAATGTTTCTTCCTCCTCATATATTTCTGGAAGAATGGTAATGAAACAATGGAAAAATAGTTGAATTGCCTCTTTGATATGGAAAAAACAAGGGTAAGAGGTCTTTTCCAATTTTTTATCCTTGATTAATGAGATGTAACTTAGAAGATATATTAAGATGAATGTAAATAACTGAAGGAGAGGTTCTAATATGCGCATTGACCCTCACCAGCTTCTTCATGGAAGGAATTTGGCAGGTTTTCTTCTTTCCTCCCCCTATATAATAATTTTCAAACCTACAGGTTTTGAAAGACCCTGACTTGATTCTGTACATGGGCACCCAGCAAGGAGGTCTAGAATTTCACAATAGCTTCCATCCTCTCAATTTACATGCAAACATATTTGGCAAGATAAATGACAAATGTTGCTTGTAGGCAATGCGGAAAAAAAATATAATTGAATTATTGTTCCTGATATTGCACTTTGCCTCTCAGTATGCAAACCACGTCTATGCAACCCCTATGCACATAAATCTCAAGAGAAGAAAAAAAAACTTCTTGAGTGACAAAAAAAGCTTATCAAGAATCAGAGGCCATCATCCATCCAAAAGTAGGAGAAAAAAGACAATTATTTTCCTTTACTATGGACATAATTTGGTCCACTGACCTCGTTGAAAAATGTTGATCTTAGGGCGACAGTATGTTTCCAGAAGATAAAACTGGGGTCTAAATCTACAGCAAATGATCTGTTTTAAGGTGCCTTGCACTTAATGCAAAGGAAGAAAGAAAGACTGACTTCATGAATTGAAAAATGAAGCAACACCCCTTCTTTTTCTGAAGGACAAAATTCTGCAATAATAGCTTCAATTTTGGTTGAGAAAGTAACTGAAATAATCACTTCTGTAATTTTTGCATGAAGATGCATATTTCATCAGCTGTTCTTCATACAGCTCCTGCAAATGGTCTTACTGCAGAAGCTGTCCATACAGAGTTCTGCAGCCTCTGTCTATGCTGAATGGATCAAAATTGTCTGACCTCTCAGCAGACCAAATTCTACCTCTATATTCTAATATAGAATACCTCTACATTCTAATATTCTACCTCTCATGGGTGTTTCCTCGTGTAGCCTCAAAACCACACCATGTTACCAAATAAACTTTTGCTCGGAATGCAATGTGAATGCATCCTAAATTTTTATTCTTTACTGTTGCATCTCTTAATTCCTAAAGAACGTGTCTGATTTCACAACTTTTTCCATTCCCATATGTGACATATGAGATGAAGGGATGTTATCTGGGTATGGCAGTGTGGTGACTGTCTCATGCTTTCCTAAGCTGAGTAACATAACATTTTCATGAGCTCCAACTTACCAGAGTGGGCACAAGTTGTTGTTGAAAAGTCAGGCATGCCTGTTTCTCTGAACTGTGTGAATTTGAGTGCATGGATTGCTAGCTTGTATGTGGTTGAGGTGGGAAAAAAAAAAAGAAAAAGACACAAATCCTACTAAAAAGCAAATCTGCATAATGGCTCTGCAACTGAGTGAGGGATGGTGTAACATTATTGTCACTGAACACTCCAGGAACAATATTTTCAGATTAATAAGTGTAAGCAAAAGGAATTCAAGTTTGATTACCTTTGTAAAGATTTGTTTTAAGCACTTACATTTTAAGATTTATTTATTTATTTTAAGTAAGCCTTCGGGACTTATTTTCTGCTAATGACATAGCCAAGAAGGAGCTGAAAGAGCAGAATTCCATTGTTAAAGTTGAGATTGATTGTCACTGTTTAAGACTGCTTTATAGCCTTTCTGGAACAAAAAAAATCACCTTTAATATATAGTTATTATATGCTAAGCTAGGAAGGAAGTAAAAAGAAAGAAAATAAATTTAACAACCCTTCCTATTTCCAAAATAAGTCTTAAATATGGGATATTTTTTTTTTTTTAATTTGCATGTTTCAGCATCTTTTCTGTCCAGAAACTACCTTATATATTTAGATCTGGTCAAGTGCAATAAACTAATATTTGATTTCTTGTTAATAGTGAAGAAAAAGATCAGGGACATTATACATATTCTTTCGTGTGAGATTTCTGCCTGGTGCAAAAGAGAAAAAAACTGAAAGGTAGTAAAAAAAAAAAATTGAAGCTTCTTACTTAGAGGTTGGGGTATTCTATTAATAAAATAAGCCTTTAGAAGCTCCACTCTCCATTACTGCTGTTTGTGTGGGTATGAAATAATTAGCAGCCAAAATTTAAATGAGAATTATGGCATTTGGGACTGATCCAGGTCAGAGCCCTCCAAAATACAATCTTTTGAAGCCCACAAACACTTTTATGGCATGTCTCAGCTCACTCCCAAGTGCGATGTTGTATGTGAAAATCAGAGGTTCTTGCCTTCTGCATAATTAAATGCATGGAACGGGTTAAATGGGTTAAAAATGGATTGATTTGGTGTGGTAGCCAATTTTGACTAGCTGGGTTAATATTTCTGTTGATGCCTGGAACTGCCATGTGCCAAGCCTCCAGGCACAGCCCCAGCGTGGCTGGTGTTTGTCCCCAGCACGTGTGGCCCCCTGAGCCTGCTGTATTAGGGTGGAGGGAAGTGTTGCTCCTCAGCTTGTCCTCGGCAGCCTGAGGACAGCTCCAGTCTGCTGCTGAACTTTCACCTGCACAGGAGTTCATTGGGAAGCCAAACATCACCTCCCAACCTGCTCTTTCAGATCAATCTAAGAAGCACAGCACGCCTCAGATGCACTTTTTTACTAGCTTTTTGTTTTCAACTTCAGCTAAATCTGGAATTAAACATTGATTCCATCTATAATGGCTTTTGCTTCAATTGCTTGGGGCAATTTTAACTTCTGCTTACAAAACAAAATATTTTATGCCAAAGTTAATGCACATGAGTACTCATAAAGTGAAAGCTTTTTCACACTTATGACTTGAAAAGTTACAATTTCTGGTCTTAAATTATAGTTAACAGTCAAGAAACATTAATTTTCCACTGTACAGTGAGCTGTAATGTATGAGAAATGCACACTGTGAAGTGTGTTTTCTTGTTTGCTTAGTTTCCCAGGGATGACTAAAGAACAGCTCTTCACATCAATTGCCATTGCCCAGCATTTATGCAAGGTGAGGTTGATTGACAGGAGCACCAAAATTAGTGTTGTGGAAGAATTGTTAAGATTTAGGAGCTTCAGAATAAGACCTGTCACAAAGTTGGGGAAAAAACAACCAAAAAGAAAACCAAACATGACAACTTTGGTGTTTAAATGAGAAGTTTCAAATAATTATGCATGAACTCCAGGACAGAAGTCCTTAAATGTTTTCCTTGTTTTATCTGCTTACCCTTTGCTGGGAGATCAAGTAAAGTCACAGATTCCAGCAGTCAATCTATGAGGTAGAATAGTTTAAGCATCTTTTGTTTCAATCTCTTGGTAACTGACATCTGACTGTCCATAAAATATATTCAGTATTAGCAAAGAGACTCTGTCAGAATGGAGGGTAAAAAACCCATAAAAAAGAGCTCTGATTCAGATGTAGTGAAAAATATTTCAAAAGAGAAGATGTCTTGCAGACATGCTAACTTTTATTATTGCATTGCAATTTCCAAGTATAGATTTGCAGAGTAAATAAGAGCTATACAATTTAGTAAAAAAAAAGAAAAAAAAACTTTTTATTTGCTTTCTCTTGGGTGGGTTTAGATGAAAAAAATGTCTTTCTCCTTTAGAAAAAGGAAAAAAAAAAAGCATGGGGACTATGGAGGAGTAATTTTTATGTATTTCATAACACTTCTATTTCCTAACAGCCTCCCTCCCTCTCCTACCATAGGATCAATTCATCCTCTCTTACAGTTACAAGAAAAGGTCAAAAGTGAAATAAGAAAATACCAGCTTTCCTAAGGGACAGATTCATAATGTGGAAAGGAGCCTGTAATTTGGCAGCTGTAGCTTTGGGAAGCTAAAGTTTAGTGCAGGAAGAAATTGGAATGCTCTTGGATGGGGAGATAGTGGTCATCAGAGAGTGCAGCTGACACGATTTCTCTTTGTGGAGCTGACCTCGGGGTGCTTGGTGCTGTCACTGAAGAAGGCAAGCAAAGGCTCTCCTTTATGCCATTGTCAGTTCTGCTTTTTTATCTCACATATCATGCTCAAAGCTAATTGTGTTTACTGTGCTCCTGCAAAGCAGGTAGTGAGCACTGTATAATTAGCTGGGAAATTCCAGCCTCCTTTTTTCTTCCAAACAGCATAGATTTCCTTCTGTCTCTCCCCCCTAACTGGGTTTGTATTGGTTGTTATATTTTTTAATTTGTTATTTCACCTCTGATACATCTTCAGTTAACCTCTGGTGTAATGGTGGGATTTTTATGCTTTTGAGTTTGGGATAGGCAATGTTAGACTTGCATTTTGTGCTTTGAAATTAAGATATTTATTTTATATTTTGGCTCAGAACCATTTCTGGTTTTGACTTTGTACATTTGACAATTCATTTGTGCTGAGTAATGTAATCATTAGTCTATTAGAAGTGAAGATGGCTAAAGAAGGAAGCAATGATAAGAGAATGAAGATGAAGTAAAATCCAGATTAGATCTTAAAATAGAACCTTATAAGATAATTTCATTCACAGCCACAGGGTATGAAATGAAGGCCTTCCTCCTGCAGATGACCACCTGCAACTGATAGTGCAGTGGGAGCAGATCCTGTTGTAATGATACTTCAAAAATCAGATCCTGGGTCTGAAACTTTCATTAAATGCTGGGAACATATATTAAAAGAAAAGAAAAAAATCAATAAAGTCATCTTGTGCACTTAGTTCAGTTGTAGAATTGGTGTTCTGCAACTTTTTATTGTTAATATAAATCAGTCTATAATTTAGAACAAAATTGCCCTTTTCTCATCTAAAGTTGTTTTCTGAGTTCTGAACTGGGTCAAACAACTGAAAATATGAAATGTCTCAGATGTAATTGGTGAAAACTTGACTGAAAAACAGTATCCAATTATTCCAGAGTGTTTGTTGCCCATCAGCTCCTTTGGCCTTTTACTCCTTAAGACTACTTCAGCCATGTGGGTCACTTTTGCCACCAGAACAGAATTTGTTTACAAGTCAAGGAAAAGGAGGTTGCCCTTATAGTGGCAACAGAGGTTTTATTTTATACATATATATATATAAAAACTGTCAGAGAAATCATTCAAACTTTATCTTCTTTTGGGGATTAGATGTTTGTTTCAGGCCTTTTTTAACTTGTTGTTATGCAGCTTACTTTTTGGTCTGTTTGTGGAAATTAATTGCTCAATGGTGTTGTGGTTTTTTTTAACTACTGTGTGTAACTTAGGTATTTTTGATTGTTGGATACACCTGAAAGATATAATCAGAATTAATATCCACTAGGATAGAAGAGGCTATCCAGGCTACAGAGAACTTCAGGGATAAAATGAGACAGGGAAGAATAAGAGAAGGGCAAAGGGGAGACATCTTGTTTCCTAGTGCATTAAATGCACCATGCAGGACTCTTTGCCTTGACTGAAACAGGATCATGTGCCAGAGTTAGACAGTTCATCATGCCCAGAAAAATTAGCTGACTCTTCCGCAGACCAACCTTTTTACAGCTGTCCTTAATCACAGACAGATCCTTACTAATTATACCATGCTGTCTCTTACACTGCTTATTTTATTATAATACACTTGGCAAAATACTGTAGTATGTATTTGCCATTGTCGGGGGCTTTTACTTGTATATGTTGTCCTTTTCCCTGTGCTTCTATTGAAAATGTTTAGTATTTTTTATTCTTCTTATTTTTTATTTCTCGGTGTTGTCTCCTAGACAAAATGATTTCTTATGGGTAAAAAAAATCAGGGTTTTTTTTATGGATTAATTTAACTTCTGCCTATACTGTGAACATGATTGTCTGCAACAAAAAATGTTATTCTGCATCCTTGAGTTGTTTTGGTTTTGTTTATTGGTTGATTGATTGGTTGGGTTGGGTCTTTTTGTACGTTTAGGTTTTTTAGAGTGGTGAGAAATTGCACTCATATGTAATCTATGGAGTAGCAACCAACAGTTTTGATTTGCAGCTAAAGCATAATCTTTTCCCTGTGAAATTTGTGTCTCCCAGATATTTCATTTATGTAGGGGGAGAGATTCTAAGAGTTTCCAAATTCCTTAGAATGCAGATGAGAAAATAAAGCTGTACTGGGGCTCTCCTTTGACCTTTGTCATTCACAATTGTCACCTGTAAGAATGCCTAAGACTTTTGTGCAGTTTATGCTTTGTATTTATATATGCTTCCTCACTAAACAGAACAGTAATTGGGCTTAAGAAACTCTGAAACATGGCAGACTGAAAATAATTAAAATATTTACCCTTAATTTGTTCTTCATAATTCATCTTGCCACACTTGATAATTATGAGAGAGATTAAAAGTTTGCTTGTTCTCAGCCAATCTCCCTTTCATACTTGATCCCCACAGTGAAGTTGCACGGCTGAATTTGTGGTATCAAATTCATTTCCATAGCAGCACAGATTTTGCTGTGGCATCCCATAAGTAAAATGATTTTGATTTCACTGTGGGGTTAAGCTGCTATAAAGGGAAGGAAGAGAAAAATAAATGTCCTTATGGAGAAAAAACAACTGCAAAAGCAATGCGTGTGATAGCTTGATCCAACAACTGCAAATCCTGTGAGAATTCTCCTTATTTTAAGACAGTGGGGCTGCTCAGTAGGGATTTCTTTCACACTAAAATAAAGGGTAAGTCCCATAGCGTGAACAATTTTGTATTTTTTCCCCTTGAAATACTGTTTTTTCTGAGATTTAATTTAGCAGATTTTTTTTTCCTTAAAGTATATCTATCAGGATTATTTCACACACAAATGCAGTACTCACATGCATGCTCTGTCTGATCTCATCCCAGGAAATCCAACATACAATATTTGGCAACAGAAGTGTAAAGGAGTGGTAGATACATGCACATAAAAAAAAAATAATAACAGTGGAATATTTTCCTTTTCTGCCTGGTATCATTTAAAGATTGTGATGACAAAAGGACGTGCTTGGAGATACCCAAACCACCACCAGGAAAGAGAGGCAGGAAATAAAATCAGTGTAATGAGAACTGTTGCCCACTGCTCTGCTAGGAAATAAAAGACACTTTGATGATGGGTGCAGTGGGCTAATGTTGGTCATCTCCTGGAAAATAGAATTATGCATAGCTGGTAAACTCTGATAAAATGAAGACCAAAGTCAGTCAGTGACAGACAAATACCAATTGTATCTAAAGATTAGCAGGCTCAATTTTGGACTCATAATGTTTTTTGGACAAACTGAAAATTCTTTTACTGCTGCTTCTAAATGTGCTAGTTTAGCAATGTATGCATATTTTTAAAGGTGGGGAACACTCTTCTAGCTGGATTTCCATTCAATGCAAAATCATTGTAATTATAACAGCTAAAGCTAGTCTAAAAATACATTTAATCTGAAATCTAATTTTTAAAAGAATTATTAATTTTGAACCATGCTTTGGATTTTCATATTAAAAATGGGTTCTCAGGAGAGGCAGGCAGAGTGTTAAGGACAGATAAAAGGTGTAGAAATAAAATGGCTTTTTTTCCCTCTTCGTCCCCTCTCAAAACCACTCTATTTGAGACAAGAATATACTTGACAGTGAAAATAAATGGTACAGAGATGGTGGAGTAAAGACATCTGGAACTGTGCAACAGTTTGAACCATAGATTCTTCCATCTATAATGTTTTTGAGCTCAAAATCAATTTCTGAATAAAAAATGCAATGCTTAAGCAAAAATGTTTTAATGTTGGTAAATGTGAAATAAAAGATACTATTTTATGAATATAACAAAGAGCCAAGTTATCCAGTGAGAAGCCATTACACCTGGTGAAGTGTCATGGATGACAACCACACCAGGAAATTAAAAAGGAAATGTTACAGATCTTTATAAAGAACTTGGCACCATATAGATAGAAAACAGTCTGCAGGAGAAATGAACTCTCTCTCTTTTCTAGTTGACTTTTTAGGAGTTTCCCTACAGCTTTAGCTGGAATCTGACAGATGGTGGGGAGAAGATCAAGGCTGTGAGCCCATGTCATACAGCAGACTTAATTAAAATTTCTTTTTTCTTATCCATTCTTTTCCCAGACTCCCAACAGGGCATTTAATGTGCGTGAAAGGGTAAAATCAAAGCTATGCATATGGAGAAAAGTCCATGAGGAAGAAAAATGTTTGGTAATCTGTCTTAGTTATGGAACCACAACTGGAAATGGTGTGTGATTAGCACAACTGAGTTTCTTCAGCAGTGTTGCCATGCATGATGGTTTAGGAGTGGTATTCCCTAATTCGGTGTCCCCATCAAGGCTCTCCAAACCACTCACTGCTCTCTCTCGATTCCCTGCTTCCCTTTTTCTCCCTCCCCTAGGACAAGATTGAGAGAAATGGAGGCACAAAGGACAAAGATCATGGGCTGAGATAAGAACAATTTATGGTAAATAGCTATGAGCTAAGAAAATTAACAGTAACAGCAAAAATACTAATGACAGAGTACAGGAAAGTGAACAATTCAACAGAAAAAAAACCCAAAAAACCAACCCCTCTGTGATAGACAATAGTGGATGTCTCCTGAAGTGTCTACCAGAAGCCACTCTTTTCTCCTGGAAGAAAGGCCCTTTTCCCTGGCCCCAGCAATGAGCTGAGGTGATAGAGAATAACCTCCAGATCCTGGCCATGCCTCCTTTCAGCTACTGAAAAAATTAATGATGTCCTGGCCAGAGCCAGGGCACCATGATGCATCATTTACCAAAAACAAATTCATCACTCTTTCGCCTCTAGATTACCAATTTTAGAAACACTGTTTTGTATTTATAAGTCGCTGTTTAGGTTACTCATAGAAATGTCACACATCTCATGGTGATTTAGATTTTGCAGTTGCTGAGTATGAACATAATTTTTTTAAGGTACTGAAGAAAACAAAATTCTCCACAGAATTGTTTTGTGTGCTGTGGACTAACCATGGTTGCTTTGTCAATGCCAAATGTGAAAGTGAATACCCACATGCTGTATTTTATTGCACTGCAGTTTGTATATGAGAAGTCACCAGTAAGCCTGAAAAAGGGCAATGAGTCTGCGTTTCCAAAGGAACAAACCCCTCCCACTATGTAAAACAAAGAAGTAATTCTGGAATGGAGAATGGTTATGAGAGATGTGACTGCTGCTACTCAGAGTCTAACAGTAGGTGATCTTGATGGTTCAGAATGAGGTGCCCAGGAGTGAGTGTATTCCTGTTTAATGAATCATCAGGTTCCTTTCATCTTCTCATCACACAATTTGATTGTTTCATTTTCTCATTATAGAATTGTGCCTGTGTTTGTGTAATGTGTTCCTAGCATGGGATGAAGGCTTAGGAATGCAAAGTAGTTATGAGTGAGGCACAGAGGGTTAGACATCCCTCATAAAAGGAAAAAATGAAGGAAGTAATGATGGGATGGGGGAAAAAAAAACAGGTTTTTTCTTTATCCAAAATGGGTTTCTGGGAGTAGACTTAGGACTGTTTTTCAGGACAGAATTGAAGGAATAATTTTGATTACTCAAGCCTAATGGTAAAATTGTAAGTTTCATTCTTGATATTTTGTCAAGTTCACGTTTCTAAGATCATGTTAATAACCTTCTTGGCAATACACTTGTACAGACCAAATATATTTAGATCTTGTCACTCATATCAATATATTTTCAGCTGTCTGGTTTTTTATTCAAATCTTAGGCAGATGACAATTTCTCTCTCTCTTTTTTTTTTTTTTTTTTTAATATACATGCTAAACACAGAGAAGCTGTTATATATAACTGTCCATATTCAGTCTGAAGGTTCTTCTCGGATTTTTGTGTTCTACCTTTGTTTTTCATGAGTTTCAGTTTGCTGCATAGTTGGGATTGCATAAACAGTGATCTTGATTTGTGTACCCACTTACACTGTGTTAAAACTACATGGTGCTGTGATTTATTGATTAGTAATGATCTAGTTTGCTTTTCTTGTCCCCAATGTTTTCTTTCTTTTCCATGACACAGTATCCATGGCTGTGTTTAACTCAGATATTTTACTATCTGCTCAAAGAGAGTGTAAAAAGTAAGAGCTGTCTGAGTGTACTCTTATTGAAGAAACAATTTTTCTTCCTAAAAGTATATCTATCTTTCTAGAAATTAAAATGCTTGAGCGAGAAAGGAATGAAATTTCAAATCTACAGAACTGCAAACCACAGAGTTTAATCAGTATTAATCCATAGAGACTCAAATCTCACTTTCATATATTAGGAGGATTCCCTGTGGAGTCATTTGGTTAATGTTGGTATTGTATTATAAAGCAACCTGAGCTGGGATATAGCAAATATTTTGCCAACTTCTGAAAGTAAAAAAAAAAAAAAAAAAAAAAGTGACATTCACTCAGACTATGAGTTGTGTTTCAGTTTTGTGCTTGTTTGTTATAGAACCACCTCAGAGTACTAAACTACTTATTTCTAAAAATGTAGTTGTTTTTATTTAGATTTATCTGGAGGGGTGGGTCATTCATTAAAAAAAAGAAAGAGTTCACTGAGGCCATACGTTTGAGGTACAAAGCAAAATTTTGCATAAAAGGATGTTTGTTTGAATGGACTGTGGTGATCCTTTTGCAAAGGCTTTCTAGCTCTAACAAGTTAAAAAAACAAAATAAACAAAAAAAACCCAACCAACCCTCCAAAAAAAGCCCAAAGAAAACCCCACCAGATTTAAAAGGAATATGAGTCTTGGATAAGAAGATAGGACTCTCTGCTTAAAAACTTATAAATAAAAGCTACAACCTTTTTACCTGCCTGTTAGCAAGAAAAGAAAGTAAATACATAAACAAAATAAAGTCTTAAAAAATTAAAATTTCCTAAAATGAGATCCAGTGCTGATTCCCATTATGCTTCCTAATGATGCTCATTACAATCCTAACTACATTTTAATGCTGAATTCTAATGTCTTCATTCATCATTGGGATGAAATACAAATGCTGACAATTGACACACTTAAGAAGATTCACAGGACTGCAAACTGTCTGTATATTTATCTGAACAGAAAAATCTATGCTAGTTGAAGTTAAGGAATACATCCCAGGGCAAAAAACAAATGAAAACAAAACAAAATCTAAATACTGATGGAATTATAAAAGAGAAAGCATCACCCCCTGAAGACAACAATTGGTATTTACAGACTTTTAGGGGTAGCTTTTAACTCACTAAATCTTTGGCTCATAAAATCCTTCTTTGCAAGAGAATACTAAAAATAGAGAAAACAGAGAAGAGTGGAGAAGAGCAAAACATTCTGAGTGATTTTGATAAATTAATTTGAAATTATGTTACCAGCAGTTTCATAAATTACAATCTTTCACATTATATATTCACTCTGAGCATTTGAAAATTATTAATGTGCCTACTCAGTCAGTTCTTCAAAATTATCAGTTGTCAATGTACACCTACCTCTTATGATGCATAGCTCACCTATAAAATTAATGCTGTAAACTGATCTTTAGTATTAAAAAAAAAAATGGTTCCAAGGCTTGAAAAGCAAACATCCAAACATCCCAAGTGCTTTATTTAATCATTGTTATGCTTTCCTGCGTTTTCTCATTCTTTTGTATAATAAAATCTCAACAAATGTGAAGGTCTGATAAGACTGAATGCTAGATCTCAGTAAGTTATTTGGTGTGAAGGAAATTTTCTGCATGGTTGACAAAGCTGAATTCTGTTGTAGGTAAATTCTAATCCTCAGCTGCCCAATGTAATACAACCCTAAAGTTGAAACTAGAGTGTATGAAACTAAAAGAATAAGATTTTCTTGTAAAGCTTCTACTACAGTGGATGCAAATATATTAATTCTGTCCTTGTAAAGTCAAATGTTAATATAAATCTTTCATTAGATACTTCAGTTAGTGTTTTTCATATAATGTGACTGTCTTTGAGTAGCACTGAAACTGTATTAATGATTTTTCTATTAAGATCAACCCGTGCTTAACTAACCCTGTTGATGGTGGGGAGAGGCACGAACAAGAGTTTCTTTCTAGAAAATTGTGTTGAATTTCTCTTCTTCCTTATAAACTCCTTTGATTCTTCTGTTTGTTCTTCATGCTCTAGGTTGTCACATTTATTGTATCTGAGACATATTTTCTTCCCACTAATCCCTATTTCAACATTTTCATATTTGTTTCTCATTTCTCTCTTCATTTTTCTTTTACACTGCTCTTCCCTCCACTTCCTTTTTCTTCTTTACATTGCCCACTCAGCTCAGCTATCCTTTGTGCACTTTGGCTTCTTTTTAATAAAACTCTCGTGTCCAAGTTGCCATGACATAGAAATGTAAAAATATCTTCAGTCAGAACTTTCACAGTCCTTTCCATAGGGCAGTAGTTGAGGGATTGATGGGAAGGGAGATGGGGGCTGTATACAACTAAGTATTTTATAAATAGTAAAGATTTTGCCTTTGTACATCTACAGTTGATTTAATATAATGTGTGCAAGTGATTCTCTTGGAAGAATTTCTGAAGACAGGAAATAAATTATATTTGTAAAACATTTAGGTTTAGTCTTCTGTTAAAACAATTTCATCAGGAAATTAAATTTAAAGCTCTCTTCTCTGCTGAGTATCTTTCACCTTCCCTTATTTGGAATGTTTTTCTCCCAAAACAATTATTTTTTCCCTATTTGATTCTACTCTGCACTTCAATTTTTACTCTTTTAGCAGAAATATAGTTGCTATTACTTTTAACCAAAGCTCATTGTTTAGTGGATCTAGGTCTGTCTTGACCCAAAAAAGTATTAATATAGTAAATGAAGGCTGACTAGAGTTAAGAAAGTTCAAAAGAAACATTTTTCCAACATTTTTCTGATACATAGTTGTGGGCAACCATAAAGAAGTAACAGAAAGATGGGTATTAAAAGTATTAGAAATATGACTGCAATACAGATTTAGAATTTTATCTAAATTACCTACCATTTTTGTGTCCAAAAAGGGAATTCTTGAATGATAACAGAACATAAAAATAAGACTAAATGGAACAAATCCTCATACCCAACTTCAAACATGACACATGCAAAGAACTGTATTTTCTATATATCTTTTTCTATATCTTTTTATATATATATCTATATATCTTTTCTATTCTATCATATTTATATCTTCAAAAGTAAGTGCTGAAAAATTCTAATTATGCTTATATCTCCTTATTTTTCTTAATTAATCTTTCTCCTCTTCAATTACTTGCAAAATCTGAGTTGAAGGTGTCATCATAATCCATTTATCTAGGCAGTTAAACTATATCACTGAACTTCAAATAAGTTTATTGGCTATTGCATTGTCTTGTCCTATAGCAGTGTTCTGCAGATCGGTGAAATTTTTCCTTTTGAGTAGAAAGCAACTATAACTTTTGGCAAAAGTTGCAAGTCTTGACAACAGGTATACTTCAGAATTTATACTTATTTAGGGTAATCTGAAAACTCTCTGTTTATTACTATTTCTTTTGTTAAAATTGACACAATCAGAATATTCTCATCCCTTCTAAACATGGGACCCAGATCGAACTAGACTTACGATCTTTGAAAAATAAATGGAAGTGGAAAAATATTGGGGTTTTTGCAGATTATCCAGATGTTCAGAAATAGATAAATATGGCTCAGTTTTCTTCACAGCCAAGGTTTGATGTATCTGCTAATGTCATTTTACTTTAACAGAGTTCATAAATGGCACACTGTGAATCTGTGTGAATCTTGAGATCTTAGGAATTTTGCTTCTGATCAGAAGATCTTAAGTATTAAAAAAAAAAAAGGCAAAATATTGATGGCACGGTAGGAAAAGCGAGAACTGAAAGGCTCAGGAAAGGTAGTTATTCTCTTTTAGAGGTAGACAAGTTGTAACTGCAGCAGTGCTGCTTGTAAGGGGGAAATAAATGAAAGTTTTTCCTCATGGTGCAGTCAGTATATTAGCTTTCATGTACAATAAAATAGTCCCTGAAATCTAAATTTAGTACAATTAAAATCAGACACAAATTAATGCACACAAACTGCGCACTCACCTGTATGGAAGACTATTCAGGTTAGCTGGTGCTGAAGAAAAGTACATGATTCTAGCAGGACAATTATTTCTAGGTCTCATGTAATAAAAATGAAATTTTGCACAGCAAACCAGTCTATTAGACAGTCTTTGATTTCCTGTAAATATATGTCTAGTTCTTTAAAAATGAAGTCCTAATAATAAAACAACTTTTCGATTCATCTTGATCCTTTCTGTGTGCTCTTACTTGGAGTCAGAGTGATTGATACTCAAGTTATTTCCTGAAATGTAAATGATTAAGGTAATCCCATTAGGAAAGATATGAAACTGTAAATTTCTTATGAAGTATAAAATTACAGTGTAGTCTGATGTCTGGAGAGCCATTTCACAGCCTTGCCAAGAAATAAAAAGAAATAGATAAGCTAGAATATACATCATGTGGTCTGTACAGGTCTGTACTTTCTCGAGTGATGCTTGTTGCAGTTGATGGAAAGCCAGTGTCTCATATTTGCAGTAGTTTCTTGGTTATCTGCTTGTTTGAATTGCTCCCAAACCTTTAAGAATTTGGCAAGTATTTTTTTCTGCATTTTGCCTCTGATTTGAGTCCAAGTCTCACCCAGAAGTCCTTTGATCAGCATGATGACTTCTTGTTTGGTTTGGTTTGTTTGTTTGATTTCTTTTCTCTAAAAAAATACTTTGCACCAGAATTCCTGATCCTCTTATGGCTGTTGTCTACAACTGGGTATTGATCCCCACAGAATTGCAGCTGCCAGAAACCATTTCACTTCTAGCTTTTATGCTTTCTTTTCACGTCTTGTCTTCAATGGGAGCCAAGATTATATCCTCTTTATAAAGGTTATCTTCTTAAGACATGATTACAGGAATCCATTGTGCTGTTCTCTGATCCAGAAACCAGATTTTGTAATTATGTAATTGCCCTTTAAATAGATACGTTGTGCATTAGGAGGCAATCCTTTCAGTGGGAGAGAAGCAAACAATGGAAGGGCATATTTCTCTTCATGTGGTACAAAGTGGAAGGGAGAAGAGTGGAGACAAATATTGAAGGGGAGAAAAAGGTTATGAGTAGCTAGGTTTTATTTATCAGTAGCTTATTGCAAGTGATTGTTGGATGCTGTTTCCTGTCTATCTGGGAAACGAGAAAGAATACCCAGAAAAAAATCACTTTGTCCTCAACTAGACTCACAGCTCTCCAAATCCCATTTACTTTCCTCTGGCAAAATGCAAAGGAAGTCCTATGAAGGGCAAGGTGCTGGTGCTTCTCTATGCTCCTATTTAAAATGCCACTAAGTCTGATAACCATTTAGCAAATACAAAACAGATATTCTACAGAAGAGATGAGAATAGCACTTTCATAACATAATATTGTACAAAAGAGATGAGAATAGCACTTTCCAGTGAACTGTCAGAGACACATTCATGCATTAAAGCAACAATTTTGATTTTCGTTGATATCCCAGGAAACTTTCTGATTTTCTTTCCAAGAGACTGATAGGCAACCCAGAGGAAGAGACCCTAGCCTTGTGGGGAATGTTGAGGTCTAGAGCAAAGAATTAGCCAACTGGTCATTGTGAGCTTTTTTCTTTTCTCCCTGAACCAATTGTGCTTGTTGGTTTAGATTTCAGTTAGCAAATTTATATTGCAGTAAGGAGACAAATTTTTAGGGTAGAGTTGTTTTCTGTCCTTTACTTATCCCTAATTACCTTCTGTTTTTTAGGGAAGTCTGTGATGTCAGTCTATGGGCAAGGTATGCCCTCTGACAGAACTCTGTCTAATTTGTTGCTCTTTACAGTTCATTCTCACTGCATTAACTTGGTTTTGTTGCTGTGGTCTTTCTTAAATGTAAATCTTGCTGAGATACCCAATCTCTTAAAAACTAGTCAGCTTGGATTTTGGGCATGCAGTACTAAAGGAGAATGATATCTTGCCCCTGTAGATGTGTTTGTTATTACGAAGATTGGTGCAAGATTTTCTATTAATTTGAACATCTACCAATCCAATAAAGATAGATCAGAGTATCCCTCATGTATTTTGTTTTTTTTTATTCTTGAACCTGCTCTTAAACACTAAAGTATGGTTCTTGAGTCCCATATTCTGTTATGCCACATGAACACATTTACATTCTCTCAACCAGCACATTAAAGCCACAGCTTTGGAACACAAACTGAACTTTTGTTTCTTGCCTTCACAACTCCTACGGATGTAATTTTCAGAACCTTATTTATCAGACGTTAATAATTATTTATAGCTTTTAAAAGAGAGATTCAAATCTAGGCATTATTAAATTTGTTCTTTACTGACACTGTTTTTCTTGTTATCTATATTTTCTTTTTATTTATGATATTTGCCATCTAATAAAGCATGGAAAAAAGTCATATATTTTTATTGTTCTAAGAAGGCTGAACAAATTAAGCTTACACTCCACTGTCTTCGTGCCTTTTATCAGCAATAAACCAGTTCTCTTTAGCAGACTGAACTGAAACAAATTTCAGTAGGAGTTTGGTCCTCATACAGAGTTCAAAATTTAATTGTGTCCTAAAGCTTGCAGCAGCAGAGCACCATCAATAAATATTTACTCTAAGAGGTGTTCAAAACAGTTTATACCAAAGTTCATCTGTGTGATATATTTCAAAATACATGAATTGAAATTTTTTAAAAGGGAAAACAATCCCCAAACAAGTAAACAATCATAATCTAAAGTCAAAATTGAAGATAGTAAGACTTGAAAGTTCATAACTTTTCAAATATACTAGATTACATTTTTCTTTTCTGAGCAGAGCAACTTAGGAAAAGCTGAGCATTCAGAAAAGCTTAACAACTGGCAAAGATTCTTCATTATTTGAGTTGGTTCACCAAAGTGATTTCTTTTTCATCAGAATTTGCAATATACTGCAGTGGTCAACAGCAATTTGCCTCAGGGTTTGCAATGCAGAGACTTTCTCGTTTTCATCTTAGTTTTGCATTTTCAAAAGCTCAATTAAATTAAGCAAATATATGAAAGAATCTCCCAGTGTTTTATCAGTTGCTTTAGTGCTACTGATATTTTTTCTATTAAGATGTTTGATACTTGGATTAATCTGCCTACCAAATCTACCTACTAAAATGCCAACAGCATTTTTTAGAAATTCTATTAAAAATCTGGTCTTGATGATGACAGGTTGATATATTTTTGGATGTGTTTTCTGATCTAGTTACTGATATTGTTCTTAAGGCAAATCTTGATATCCTGATGAGTTGCTTCCTATTTGGCAAATTTTGAATTTAATTCCCATCTTAGATACTGATGATCAAAAATTTGGCCAAAATTGCTGATTCCAGGTGTTAAAAATGTCTTGACCCTGAAGATAAAAGTAGTGAACTCGTTGTGCTGAGTTACATACTTCAGGGTTTTTTTTCATGGAAAGCAAACCTCATTAGATGAATAGTAGTTTATTTTAGCAAAAAACCAAGCAGCTCAGCCCTCAGATACTTTATATATCTCATCTTTATCTGAAGGATACTCTCTTGCACAAATTTGCAACACATATAGCACTTGCTATAACTAAAGTGCATATCCTTAAATATTACGTTTTCTTTTTTCACTGCTATCTGCAGAATGTAATATTTAATAGAATACTTATATTGATCAAGTTTTGCTCTATACATTTGCTGTATGAAATTCAGAATAAGATTGGAAGAACTTTGCCAGAATTCATCAAATGTGGTTCAAATCAATTGCTGCTAGCTCTGAAAGAAGACTCTTGCTTGCAGTATTTTTCTGTAAGTCTTCCATACCCTAGAGCTAAATTCTTGGGCTGTATGATCTGAAATCATGACCACTTGTGGTCTCTTCCAGTGAAGAGGAAAATGTGGATTCCATTTTTGCAATACTCAGGCTGCATTTTTAAAGGTGCTGAACACTTAAGAGAAGTGCTGTAGTCATTTATTGTATTAACTGGGCTTCAGTGAGGCTCTTGGCTTCTTAGTTAATTTCTAATATTCTTCTGTCTTCTTGTTGATGAGGATATGCTGACTCAGGAATTAAAAGAACTTGTTACCAGCTGCAGCTGTCTTCTATTTCTCTGCCAGAAATACTAGAATGCTTGTCCTCCTTTAAAGATACAGGTATACCAGAGAGAATGTAGCCATTCCTTAGGAATTAAGATTTAAAAACATGAGAGTTAAATTCATGACATTTATTAAAATTGAAGTTCAATTTTTATTTTTTTAGGAGATTAGCTTTCTTCTTCTGTATCTTGCTTCCTCTCTTACAGAAATTCACAATCACCTGTATGGACTCTGCACCTTTTTCTGTCTCATCATCATATATTCTGTTGACATATCATAGAGACTTCTCTATGTATTTATTTTTGACAAAATATCAGTGTTCAGATCAATCTAATAGCTCACAACGTCCTTCGGTGGCCTTTGTGTTCACTCTCACTGCAAAAAATAACTCTGCATATAAAAATTGTAACAGATCTGTTCTTCCAAAGCACCTCTTAAGCCATAGCTTAGTTATGCTATGGAAAATATTTTTTTCCATTTAAACAAACTGTGCATTGTGTTGGACACTGACTTTAAAAGCCTGTTCTGGGTTCAGGTGCTAAAGCTGATCAGTTTGGTCTGTGAGCTCAGAAAATTAGGTGACTAATGTTCAGTCAATATTTAGGCAACTAATTATTGATAGTTGATTATATTAAGTTCTTATTTTGCAAATATGTTTATGAGGAAAAATTTGCATTCCTGTGGATTCCTTTTGATTTCCAAATTTGTTAATGCATCTTCTGGTTGTGCTGTATGGCAAAGTTTCCAGAGCAGAAATGAGAATAGCTAGGTAAGAAATGAGAATCAAAAAGTATTTCTCAGTCAGCTTACACAGTCTTTTTTTAAAACCTTCACTAATTGTCTTCTACAGAGTTTATTTGGTTTAAGTACTCCTGTTTCCTCCTTGTGAAGACTGTCAATTATACAGTGGTAAATAAACATTGCATTCTTTCCTAAATCTGAAGCTATCATAAGTAAGCACTATTTTGCAACATGTGTTTGATTTGGGTTTTGGTTGGTTGTGGTTGTTGTTGTTTAATTATATACATAATTGTTATAACCTTGATGAATGCATATTTCTTCAAATAAAGAAAATGCATCCTTATGTTTAAAAACAATAGATATAGTTCTTCAAAACCATCTTATCCTGGGTTTAGTGGATGCCCGTGGTAGATTTTTTTGAGTCTTACTTCAAATCATTGCCATTGATAATTAGACTGCATAATTTTGTTGCATAATATAATATTTTGACTACTTTACCTCTCTTAATTCTCACCTATTTAAAAAAAGTTCATAACATCCTTTTTTTTTTTTTTCATGTATTTATACATTTTCCACCAAGTAGACAGAAAATGGAGCAGCAACTTGCTATTCTTTTTTAGCTACTAATTGGTTCCAGTGTCATATATTTATGTTTGTGACATTTCTGGATCATAGATGGGTTATTATGGGAGCATTTTTTAAGAGAATCTCCATGCTTTAAACCTTAAAAATCCATTTTATATTTTCAAGTTCAATTTTTATGTCAACTCACCATTTGTTAAAGCAGTTCAATTTAAGATAGGTTCAAAATTCAAACCTCTGCACATTGGTTCCACTTCAGCATGCCAAAGAGACCTAATCCTCACAGAAATGCTATTTGATCCCAGGAAGAAAGAAAGATAATGGATTGACCCTCTACATGAAACCATAAAACAGAATTCTGGGTTTCTGCCATTCAAATGAATAGAAACCGGCAGCAATTCTAACACCTTTCCAGTTTCAATTTTATGCATCTGCAGGCATCATGCTGGAATGGTAAACATTTTAATGGTCAGGCTCTGTCCACTTATCCATTACTATTTCCCTATTATCTTCTATTTTTTGTGTGAAACGGAAACGAAAAGGTGTCAGATTATTGCAAATGAAATGAATGGAGATGCCATTTGCATTCAGTTCCGTTGAAGCAAATCCCCTTCTTCCCATTTCTTTGTTGTCCTTCAGAGAGATCTCTTACAGCTCCTGAAAATCCGTGAGCCAGGCACTATATTTAGATAATGCTGCTGAAGCCCCATGCATCAGTCTGTCCAATGTGATAATGCTAAACCTGTCTCTATAGAGTCCATCATTTCTTTTTAAATCTAATTGATTCAGATTAATAGAAAGATTTCAACTTCACATGCTCTGAAAAGCTTTTTTTTTTTTTTTTTAATAAGGATGACTCTCTAAAGAATCCAGAGCACAGAAAACCCATATAAAAGCTGATCAGCTTATATACTTGTACCTTTTTCTTTAAAATAGGCTTAGTACTGAGGCACTGTCCGTGTTGTCCTTATTAAAGATGAACTGGGGTATTTCTATTTCTTTGGCTAAGATACAAGTTGTGAGTGTCAAATCATATTTGATTGTTAAGCATGCAGTACAGAGCATTCTGAATGCTGCATTGGTTTTGAAATGTACAGTTTACTGGTCTATCTGTCTCCCATGCTAGAACTTCTGTTTTTGCTCCCATGTGCCTCTTAAGTTTGGGTAAGTGAGCGGTTTCTTTAAAACCAGAGTTCTCTGTTAAGAAAACAAGAGTGTTTGGAGTAAACTGTCATACCTGAGGATTTCAAGGAGGCAGAGACGCCTTCTTGGCTGACATGAAAGGAGCCCCCTGATATGGCTGATCCTCAGGTCTGCAGGTGAAGGAGAAATAACCAGAAGACATTACTGAGTGAGCATTATAGCATTAATGAATAATCTCAAGAACCAGTCAGCTAGACTGAGGAATTCAGTTTTGCATTTAGTCAGGCATTTTAAGCTCACATGGTCATTGGGGAAAAGAAGTGTATTTTTCAACCCAGTACTGTAAATTTCCCCAAACAGGTAGCACCTGAAGTGCCTTGTTGCCAGAGGATATAAAAGGAACTTGTGTGATTAAGTGGGGATGAGCAGTCTGTAGTCCTGGTTCCATAACCATGGCTGTAGGCCTGCTCTGCAACACTGATTTGCTTCCAAAAAATAAATGATACTGCTAATTTTAACATGCAAAGAATAACTGAGGATTAATTCTGCTGTCTTTACTTTCTTACCGTGGTTCTGTGGAGATGGGCAGGCTTAATAGTATTTCTTCTGTACTGCATATAAGAACAACAACAACAAAAAATACTAATCAGAAAAAGTTCAGTAGAACCATAAAATTAATTAAATTCTGGTGAAAACAGCAGCCCCAGAAAATGACATCCAAATTGCTGCAGACCAGTAGTTCATACATTTTCATGTTAACGCGTTTTGACAAATAAAAGTTTTTATAGTTTTCAGACAGAGTTTAAAATTCTTTCCAGATAGCTTTATGAGACAGTAGCATGTGCTCCTCTCCAAATAAAACTTTATTCCTCCATCTGTGGTTTCAGAAGGGCTACCACTGCCACTGTGAACCTGAGGGTCTGAGACAGTCTTTTCTGACTTCACAGAGAGCCTGATAGTCTCAGAGAGCAAGGTTTTAACCAGAAAAAGAGATAACTTACAGAGAGGAATCTGAGCAGTTTTTAAAAATATTTTACTTGATGCTCTTAGTTTGTATGATTCAGATAGTCCAGGAAAGACAGTCCTGGAAACTGTGTGTGCTGGGGTGGCCCATCAGCCTAAGAGCTGGAGAAGGCCATAGATGCATCCACTACAGCATGAATTTTAACAGTGCATCTAAAGCACTAACTCAGGTTAAAACCAAAATACTCTTGTGATGTGCCTTGATACACAGATGGTGTAGTTGTGTGTTCATAATTACATGTACAGCCTCTCTTTTGTACATGAAACTCAGAATATAACATGTTTTATGGTATTCTAGAGGCATACATTTTTACCTTGGCAAAATTCCTGAATGTGTGATAGAAATGAAGGCACAGATCCATGCAAAGGTTCTTTACTAACTGAGTTCCAACCCAGTGATAAGCTCTCCACATTTCCTTGTGGTATATATACTAGCAAAAGAGAAGCTTTAGAAAAAAAATCACATTATCAGCCTGAGAAGCAGCCTTTATTGTTTCACAAGCATGGAAAGTCCCAATTCAGAGCAAATTTCATACCATTTGGAAGCTAACCATAGTTTCAAGCCAGACTATTCCATCTGAAATCCTCCAAGGCTGTTATAGTTCTGATATGAATTTGGATTCAAATGTTGTGGCTGGCTCATATGAAATTAAATACAAATATGGATCCAAGCGCTCCTAGGTTTGCCAAAGTATCCAGATTCGGTTTGAAATAACTAGTTCAATCTTTATTCTTAAGCTGACCTTTTTCTTAACCAAAACTGTCTTTCTCACATATGATAAGACTAAAATAATGTGATAGAAATGAATTTTCCAACCACCTTATAAAATATCATGTGAGCCTGGGTTTGCCATTTTTAGATTACATGAACAATTTCTTGCAATTTTGTGCAGTTAGAGCCACACTTTTAATCAGTCAGCTTGCCGAAAGATTATCATTTTTATGTCACTATGCACTCACTTTGGTTACTAAAGGTGGTTATTTATCTTAAGGCTGCAATTATTACTCACAAAGTAAAAGTTTAAAGTTTTTCCTCTTCAGCTTTTGCAGGAGGAACATCCAAAAAGGCACACTGGGACTGGTGGTGGTGGTGGTATAGAAAAGAGCCTTAATTACTTAAAAATTCTTCCTTCAAAGAAGTTCATGTGTATGTACGATGTGGATGGTGAAAACATTTTTTCTTCTTGTTCCCTAGTGATTACAGAGAATTTGGTATCTTCCTAGATCAGATATTCAGGTTCTGATAAATTAGATCACATTAAATCTCCACCAGGTTTTTCTGATGTTCATGGACATTTTCTATATTTCTTTTCCTATTGTTTCCCAAGCTTGTTCTGCCTTTTCTTCAGTGAGAAGTAATCATTATCCATGTTAGATAGATTGACTATCTGTGGTGGAATCCTCAAGCTCATGGCTAAACATCCCTGTGCTGAAGGTTTACTAATAATTTTCATCCCATCTGCAGTTCCACCTAATTTTTATTTTTGCTTTACTTTGATGAGCCAAGCTGGTATAGTTGTGCTGATTACAAGGTAGGGAAATTACTGTCACAAGATGTGGTACAGATACTGATGTTGGAAAAGGAGCAGAAAAATCCAGGGTTTTATGTTCATCATGGATTTCTACATGCAACTATTTGAATGCAATGTTTAGCTCTGGAAGCAATTAGTGTCTTTGCAGTCATGCAAAAAAGTCATGAAGGAGCACCTTGGAGACATCAACAAAGCCTCCCCATTATCTTCCTTCTTCCTTCTTAAATCCATAGTGAGGAAATTAAGTTTTCTCTTTTCAGGCCATTGTCCTAATAGTTTTTTGTTATTTCCTCGTACTTCACACGCATCTATGTCATTTATTTAACTTAAATTGTAAAGCTTTTACTGTTACAGTCACTTTCATATTTCCTGCTTTTCAGAACAGAAGTGGTGTCTAAGCCTCCAGCATACTGTCGTGATAACAGTAATTAAACAGCAGCAGCAGCACTGAATTGCCTGATATAGAAAGGGATTTGTGCACTCTATTGAATAGGAAGGTCAGAACATAGAGTTTCTCTTGTTTAATGCTCCTGACAGAAGCTCAGCATCCACTATGAGTTTTGTTTTGGTTGTGCAGGGGATGCAACTTTTTATTGGTTTCTTTCCATGTAGCTTTAGAGGCTGTGTTGGGAGGGAAGATGGAGGTTGTAGAAGGACCAAGAACAGCTGGGAAGGAGCAAGAACAGCAATGTTAGCTTCAGAAGTAGCACAGGGACATTTTTCCTGGGCATCTAGAGGCCGTTGTGCATATAGTTGCAATCAGTAAAGTTAAAGTTGCAACTGTTAAAAGTTGCTTGGGGAAGAACAATTAAAAAGAAAGAATCAGCAGGGATTGCTTTTAAATCCTCTATTTTCTTATTCAGTAGTTCAGAGTTTTCCCATTTACAAAGTTTCTTATTGTAGCCTATTAATTTGCAATTTAAGCTATCAGCAAAATGTACCAGAAGTTACTTTCTCCTATACACATAATGCATACACAGCCATCTCTAGGAAACAAGGACTGCAGGGTTGTGTACAGTTTTTGCTCTGTTTGTTGCATAATGCAGAAAATCCTAGTAATGCAAAACCTAAGCACTTTTGTGAACCACCTTCCTGGAGAGAAACATTTTATGTGTTTCAGTAATAGGTAGAAAATAAGTTTATAAAGTAACCGAAGATGCAATCATAATTTCAGAGCAAATCCTCACAAAGGTCCTGAATAGAGCATTCTGTGCTCTCCAGCAAGTGCCGTTTTCCTTGCTATCTTGTTTGCACTTACAGCTGCTTTCTGTGTACATGACAATAGGGTCTGCAATTGAAAGCAGACGGCGAGACAGGCATGACCAATAACACTTCACTGCTTTACCGATTCTTTAATAAAATTGGGAAAATCAATTCCATTTCTAGCTTTTCTCAAAGAAGTGTTGCCCAACAAGATAGAGAATGATGAATGTTGATCTCTTAAAACCACTAAAGTATAAAGCATTACAAAAGGGTTTTTTAATACAACAGTGTGATAAAGCAGGCTTCTGTTGATGAATCACAGTGATGTGGCTGTCCTAACGCTTATCTAAAACTGTGAAAAATGAAGTCATTAGTAAAAATAAAATGCAAATATTACTGAATGCTGGAACATTTTTCTTCCCATGTTTCAGGTTGGATTTTCAACTCCTGTGTGACCTTTACATGCACCGAGATGAAAATAAGATGCATAAACTTAGTTTCTCCCCATATCTCAGTAAAAATTAGTGAACCAAGAGAGCTGAAATGCCACCTTCTATTAAACCAAAGCTACCTGACAGGACAAAAGAGAAACCAGGACAGATGAGTATCATATACAAAGCATGAAAAGAACATTGTAGTAACAATCCATAGACCACTTTCTGTCTTTGAATACCTAAGGATGAAACAAGGAAACGAAAAGGGAGAGAACTTGCTGCACCAATGCCAGCCAAAGACCAGTATCACATTATCTCACAAGTACTGAAATTAGGATGTTAAGATGCAGAATACTAATTTGACAAGTTAGGCCCAGGTCACAAGCCTGTATTCAAATCCTACTTAAAGCCTCAGTTTTCCTTGAAAATGTCTGGTTATTTCAGAGTTAGTCCTGGGATGCAGCTTCTCTTCTGGTTTTACAGGCAGCAAACTCTTCCTCTCCTGGTAGAAGAGGATGGGGACAAAGAGCTGTGGACTCACACTGTGGAGTTTTCCTCCTCTTCACTCTTCTGAAGGAGGTTCCCCATCAAATGAATCATGTTGCTGTTAACTGTCCTCTGAGCAGGAGCTATAGACAGGGCAGTTTGTCATTGCCTGGGGATGCATGTACCTACAATTGATCAATATAGCCCATTCTTAAGAATATGGTTAGGTTATTTTTTCTCTTAGTATTAGTCTGAATAGAGCTGAAAGTACTCTGATCTCATCTCAGATGATAGAAATGCATTTATGCTTCCAACTTGCACGAAGCCTTCAGGCATTACAAGCTTCTGGCCAGAACAAAACCCAGAAGTGTCGTCATCAGCACAGATATCATGGGAGTAGCACATTTTTTTTTGCTTTCCATGCCACTGTCTTGTATGATATCAAATTTTAAGATGAAATTTTGGTCTTTTATCTATAGGTTATCTTGTGGCTTATCAAAAAATGGTTATCAAAAGCTTAAAAAGAATGGTCAACAATGGCCTTGCCAAGCCACCGCTTTCCTTTGAAGGTTCATTTCATCTGTTTAAGTCTAGATAATGGGCTGGGTATGCACAGAAGGTGTATTTCTTTGATGTGATGTAGCTAAATAGCAAGTTGAACACTAGGATGGGAAGGTACACTAAAAATAGGTCCAAATAATTAAGTCCAAAGCAGACTACCAAAAGAACACACTTCACCTCACATGTTTCTTTGTTCTGAAACAGGAGACATAAAAAGTAGGATAGATGGAAATAGCATTAATATTTGTTGCAGGGTGAGATGCTCATGTAACAATATTTGTAATTATTCATAAACTCAAGTCTGCACATCTGAAAAAATAGAAAAATGATGCATGTCTGTTCTTTTTTGTGATTTTTTTTTTGTCTTGTGGCAGAAAAATTCAGTGACATTAAGATTTTGGTTTTCTTCATTGGAAAATAATTTAGATATGTTGCTTAGCTGTACAGTTCACATGATTCCTGTCAGAGTGTAGTGGTTCTTAGCAATATCTTGGTTAGAGAGGTCCCAGAGCACTGTTTCTCAATACAGGATAGTATGAATATGACTACCTATGTCGCTCAGTATGTTTATAGTGCAGTGGGATGGGTTTAGCACCACCAGTTTTGCAGGAACAAAGATGCTGGTGGGTTCTTGAATACCCCTAGTTATGTTGAAACTAGGGTGGGAATTAAAAATGGATCATAGAATGTATGGTTGCCTGGATTTCACCTCATCTGGCAACCAAGGCCCAGGCAGTGCTTGGTCACTCCCTCACCAGCAGCACTAGGGAGAGACTTAGAAGGTAAAAAACCCTCATGGGCTGAGATAAAGACAATTCAATAGGGAAAGTAAAAGACACATTCAGAAGCAAAGAAAACCAAGGCATTAATTCAGTGCTTCCCATGGGCAGGTAGGTGTTCAGCCTAGGAGAGCAGGGACCCATCACTGTGACTTGGGCAGACAAAGCCATCACTCAAACTGTTCCCCCCTTCCTCCTTCTTCCCTCTGCTTTCTATACTGATATAAAATGAGGTCATATAATCTGGAGTATCCCTTTGGTCAGTTGGGGTCACCTGTCCTGGCTGTGTCCCCTCCCAGCACCCCAGCTTCCTCCAGTGAGGCAGCACAAAAACAGGAAAGGCCTTGGCTCTGTGTGATCCCTGCTCAGCAATGACAAAAACATCTCTGTGTTATCAACCCTGTGTTCAGCACAAATCCAAAACACAGTCCTATAGCAGCCACTGGGAAAGAAATCAACTCTCCCCCAACCAAAATGAACAGAACAGTTTAGATGGAAAGACCTCAGGAGGCTTTCTGTACTTCCCCAGAGCAGAATTAACTCTCAGAACTCAGGCCAGGTTGCTCAGGGGTTTAACCAGCAGGACCTTGAAAGCTCTGAGGGTGGAGACAACCTCTCTGGGCAACAAGGTAAGACTATCCTGGAAGGAACATTTGTTTTCCAAGTTTGATCCACCAGAGCAATTTTGAATTAAATGTTATTTTCTCTTTTCCATTTTACCAAATTTCTGTTTCGAGAAGTGACAACAATTTCTTCAGCACTTCTTCGCTAAAACAGATTGATATAAAAAAAAAAAAAAACCACAAAAACCAAACCCAACAAAAAACAATCAAGAACAAAAAATTGGAAAGGTTGCATTAGAAATAGATGTAGTGGCTTTCCTCCTCTATGAATTGCAACAACATCTTTCTGTCCTTGGATGTTATTATGAGACCAGACTGAGCCTATAGAAATTTAGGGGACTCAGCCCCCGAGTGAAAATAAAGATATAAAAGATCTTTCCAAAAAGATAATTTGATTTGATTTGCTAGACTAACATTGACATGATATAAGTGAATAGAAAAATACAGTTTCCTATAAGACAATGAATTTGAAATCAAATTATTTGACTACAAGAAAACAAGAAGCCTCTTGACCATTTATAATATAATGTGTGTCAGAAAGATCATCAATACAACATTGTTAGTCCTGTTAATGATGATTATAGCTTATCCCACAATTCAGTAGATATTTAATCAAACATTGTAAGCTATATTCCTCTGTAAAATGTAAAATAGAGAAATTAACTAGGTATAGAGAAAGATCAGAGAAGGAACAGGATTTTCTTTGTAAAATCTGTTAATAAATTCTCTCAAACATCAGTGGCTGTTAGGCAAAAATCTTGCATAACCAATGATTAGACAGTATTACTTGAAAAGTTAATTTTCAACTAACATATAACTAATATATTATTGATATAATTATATCTATAATTATCTATATAATTATATAGTATAATATAATTTAAGTAGAAATATTTCACCAGTTAAAATATTGCATGCAATTATGTGTATTTATTTTTGAAAGAAAGGAGAAAAAAAAAAAAAAAAAAGAAGTGATAGTCCTTTTTTTTGGTTAATCAATTGTTCTTGCATTTCTGTGAGATTTAGGGCCTTATTCTCCAAACTGCCTATCTAGAATATGAATACATTTTATCAGAGTAAGGAAGTATTTTGCAGCTTAGATGATCCATCAAACAGTGCAGAGCTGGAATGGTACAAGTTTGTCATCCAAAAATCAAATTTGTGATAGAAAGCTCCCTATATGCATCATTTCCTTCACTGCATTCAAACTCCATTTGATGAGACTGTCTTACAGTCCACATCACTGGCTTTTCCTGAATTGTGTTGTCTTTCCAAAGCCATGAGATTGATGACTAATGTACACACAGGACTCTGGTCATCAGAGCACAAATGAGAAAACAGGAAAATATTATCAAGCATAATAGAATTTGTAAGGTTTTATCTATAGTATGCAGATAAGCAAAGACAGAAGGGTGAATGAGTTTCTGGGGTTCCAAACTTCGACTTTTGGCTTCTGACTATGAATGAGAAATCCCAAAATTTAACCATTAATATAAAGGATTTGCATGCTTGGTGAATACATTAAGTAAGTTGTAAGGAAATTGTTTCCTTTCTCTCATACCATTTGTTCAGCTGAAATTTTTTAGGGTTGTTTGTTTATAGTGGGTTTTTTTTGTGTGTGTGTGTGTGTGTTTTTGTTTGGTTGGTTTTTTATGCAGAAAGAGGAGGTGCTTTTAATAGAGATAGTGCCAGTTGAAAGCTCTTTCGTGGAGAATGTTTTTTGTGTTTAATATGAACTGTTTTTACATTATTGAATATATGGGGACACAAAGCGCGGATTGCTCAGCACAAAGATCTTGTTTCTACTTGCATGGGGAGGAGATCTGGGCAGAGAGAAAATACAATCACTGGGAAATGTCCCATCTCTATAATATACATCTTGTTAACACCAGGGAGTCACAGTAGTTGAAGTAATTAGATTAGACTTTGCTCCTTTCACCTAAAGGAGATGCCATGTGGTGGCAAAATATAAAAGAAAATTGCTAGACCACATGTATTGCAGCTCTCTCTTTCCACTGTGTTGCTTTCTTCAGTAAAATGCTTACCCTAGAATATCAGTGTCTACAACAAGGACCGTTTCAGTGTTGTTAGGCCAAATTATGAGTGTGCTTTTAAACTTCAGCCCAGATCATCTCTGGCAAGTATGTAAACTTCTTCAAAATGGATTTCTGTAAGAAAATACGTGCATTTATGCTGCTTCCTCTAGACAGATTCTGCCAGTTTTCAAAGCAAAATCAAAATTCATAATTTCCCACTAGATTGAGGATTGATTTGTGCAAAGATATTTTTTGCAGCAAATCTTTTTTATGAGTTCATGATAAGTCCATGAAAATTAAGGCGATCATTTTAAAAAAAGTCAATTAATAACCAAATAGGATTTCTCAACATCAAATTGTTACATTGAAAACAACAGGAAGAAAAATGAAAAAACAGAAAACATATGAGCTGGGTGATACTAACTTTTGTTACAGCTTCATCAGTGCTACAATCTGGTTATTAAAATTCTAAGAGGGATGCCTCTGATCGAATTAGGTGCAAATGAGACCATATGCTGAAGTCAATTGTATGGATTTTATTTAAACATAGAGAGGAAATGAGCAAGAAAGAGTGTGACAGATGAACTAGAAAATACTAACACTTTATGGATGCTTGGCATCCTCTTGATCCTTTACTTCTGGACTGGATTCCTGTGAGGGTTGGTATAAAAACTAAAACCAAAGGATAATATGCAATTTGGCCTGGTGGGAAGGCCAGGTGCCTCACCTGGCAGGGACAAGTTTGCCAGAGTGTCCACAGCAGCCTCTGCTCTGTGTCAGCCCTTTGGCCCACGGCAGTGCTCTGCTGCGAGCCTCGGCAATGAGCGTGGGCAGCGCCTTGGGGCTGTTTGACGGATTGATGGCCCTCCTGAGCTGCCCCTCAGGGGAATGTCCCCTGGATGTGGCCTTCCCGGGTGGGGATTGTACAGGCGAGCCCGTTTGTGTGAGGGAGGATGAGTGTCCCCTGCCTGTGAGCAGAGGCTCCAGCACAGCCCCAGGACTCTCCTTCTCCCTTCCCGGTTGTGGGCAGCGTGTGCCAACGTGGCGTCGGCAGAGGAGCCTGGGGCTCTGGCCTCCCCTGCCCGAGCGTGGCCCGAGCTGATTTTCAGGGCAGCTGCTGCGTTTGGCTTTCCTGTGGATGCGTTCTCCTGCCTTAGTGCTGTTTCCCTGTGCCCAGAGCAGAGGCAATTGAGCACTAGTGTCACCCTGATGTATCTGAGGTTCCCTTGGGCAGCCCAAGGGCCAGCCCAAAGCCGCAGTCAGGTGAAGGAGGGGTGGGCTTGGGTGGTCTCAGCCTCTTTATTCAGTTTTGCCATGATGGGCAGATGTCCTTCCCGGCAGTGTTGAAGCCATTTCCCATCCCATTGCAGTCTGTGCACGGCTGATGTGGCCCGAGGCCCTGAGAGGTGCTGTGGCACTCACAGATAACCAGATGGAACTAGATGATTTTACAGTTCCTTCCCAACCCAAACTACACAGTGACCCTAGAATATGTGTGAAGGTGTATTTCAAATTGATATAATAATACCATCATCATCATAAGATTTTTAAATTTTTTGTATACTTATTTACTATGACTACTACTAAGTCTTCTATTCTTCTTTCTTCTTTTGCTCTTTCTATTCCTTTTCCTAAGTCCTACTCTTATTTACTGCTACCATTTCTTCATCTTCTTCGTTGTCTTCTGCTTATTCCTGTTCTAAATTCTATTACTATTTGTGCTCCCTTTGGCAGAGTTAGTGGGATTTTAGGTGTGAAGGGAATTTTTTAATTGTTTGGGGTTTTTGGGGGGGATTTTTTTGTTGTTTTTGTTTTTTTTTTTTTTTTTTTTTTTTTTTTTTTTTTGTGGTTTTTTTTTTTTTTTTATTTTCTGTTTTTTTGGGGCGTGTGGTTTGGTTTTGGGATTTTAGGGGTGTTTTTTTAAATTTTTTGTGTTTGCAGTGGTATTTTTGTTTGTTTGGGTTTTGTTGTTTGTTTTTGTTTTTTATTCCTACGACTATTTCTTAACATACCTTTTATTTTAGGCAGGATTGGTGTGTGGCAGTCCTGCAGCGTGCAGTGTCAGCCCTAATCCTGGGGCTGCGGGGCCCGGCAGGAGCAGCAGAACAGGCTGCGCAGCGCCCGCAGCGCCCGCCGGAGCCGGGAGAGAGGTTTCTTGCGGGGGGCACGCTGCTGGCTGAGGGTGCCGGCCTCTGGCAGCTGCTGCTGGAAGGCCCGAGGGGCCGTGTGTGCTCTGGGGGCCAGGGGTTCCACGCGGGGAGACGAGGCACGGAGCAGCCCCCAGAGGCGCCGCTTAGGTGCCCCGACCTCAACCCAAGCCTGGCGGGGTTCGGGCACGAGGAACCCTCCTCCCGCCAAGCCTGCCGGTGTTTGCTCTCTGTCTTCGTCTCTCAGAGAGCTCCAGGACACTGATTTCATCCCAGTCGTCGTCCTCGTGCAGCAAGGCCTTTTCCCCGATGCTCTGTCCCAGCTGTACTGCAGGAAGTCTTGGTCACTGTCACTTTCCCAGTTGGACGCACAGAGGGTCCTTCCATTTCCTCCGACATCTTCTGGCCAATAGAAGCTTCCTGTTGAAAAACTCTTGGCCAAGGGACTGTTCCCAATCCGACGCTCTTGGAAACTGCCGACATCTCCGTGGGACAGCTGATGCTGCCTGTAATCTTCCCAGTCAGAGAGACGCGGGAGATAGCGACTCGTCCCTGGGAAATACCTTGCTCTGGGCACATTTCCCAGTCTGAAACTTCCTCGTAGCTCCCAATATCACCATGGGACAGCTCTTCTTCATCGAATTCATCCCAATCTGAGAGCATGTTATAGATCTCGGTTTCTTCTTGGGAGCTGCCCTGCCCAATGCGGGCTTCCCCTTGGGATCCTTCACTGTAGCTGCTGGTTTCTGAGGAGTTGTCCTGCTCAATGCAGGCTTCCCCCTGGGATCCTCTTGGTATTGTTGGTTTCTGCTGGGACAGCTCAGTGTGTTCCTCATCTTTGCACTGAGGATGCTCAGGCTCCTCAGCCAAGGCCCCCTTCTCGCCCTCTTCCTCTGCCAGGACTGACTCCCTGTCTGCCTCTTCCTGCTGTTCACTGGGCTCCTGGGCTCCCGGGGGCTGGGCGAGGGGCTGGGGGGGCAGCAGGGGCTGGGCAGGCAGAGGTTGGGCTCTCTTCCCTTTCTGCTGCAGCTGCTGCTTGCAGTTCTGCAGCCGTGCTCTGCTCCGGGGCCCCCTGTTCCTCTGGCTGCTGGACCTCAAGCACAGCCTGGAGCACCTGCTCAGAGCTGGCGGGCCCGGCTGAGCCCAGCGGAGCCTGGCAGCAGCCTGGGGGGCTGCGTGGGGCAGGGACTGGTCTCTCTGTCCCTGCCAATGGCACCTCCTCACTGGCAGCAGGAGAACCCGGTGCCATTCCCACCTCAGCAGCCAGAGGCTCTGGGGGCCCCTCCACCTCCTCAGCAGCTCCAGCGGCAGCAGCAGCTGCCAGCTCATCCTCTCTGGGACTGCCCGGGGCAGGAGAGGAGCTGGGCAGCTGACAGGCTGCCCCTCCTGCCACCTGGGTGCCCACGCTGCTGGGAGAGCCAGGCCCCTGCTGCCCACCACCCTGGGCATCCTCATCCTCCTCGGGGTGCATGGGGTTATCACGGATGTCGTACCTGACGCTTTGGCCTCCTGGGACGGCTCCTGGCTGCTGACACTTTCTTCCCTTTGGGACAGCTGTTGGTCACTGCTGTCTATTTCCCATGGGGCCAGCTTTGGAGACTGTAGTCTTTTCCTTGGCCCACCTCCTCCTTGCTGTTGTCTCCACCTGGGTCAGCTCTGGCTCTCTCTCGTCTCCTTCCCATGGGTACGTGTGTGGATGGCTTTGCACACTTCTTCCAAAGAGAGAGTTGCTGACATTCCTCTCCTTCCTGCTGGGACACTTGCTGGTATGTGTCACCCTCTTCATCCCACCGGGTGAGCTCCTGGACAGTCTCACCTTCTTCCCAGTGGTACATCTCCAGCTCTTGCTGTGTGCCATCTCGGCGCTGGACACTCTCACCGACTTCCCACTGCTGCTCCTCTTGGTGTCTCACAGGTGCGCGTGGGGAGTCTTCCTGGACCGTCACCTCTTGCTGCTGGTAAGGGACTGTCCTCTCTTCCCCAAGGCCGAGCTCTTGGCTGGTAACGTCTGGCCTCTGGGTGAGCTCTCGATCCATGTCACTATCCACGTCTTTCTCCATCTCGGCAAAGGACCCTTCCTCCTCAGGGTCCGGCAGGGGCAGGCCGGAGCCGCCGCCTGCCCACAGCCACTGCCCGCCGAGGGCCTGGTGTGCTGGGCGGCTGGGCACGGGGCTGGGCGCCTGGGAGTCGGGGTTCACCTTCTCCTCCTCTGAGTCTATCCTCTGCAACGCAGAAGGGGGTCCCGGGAGCTGCTTCCTGCTAGGCAAGTGGCTCTCCTGGGACTGGGCAACGCAGGGCCCCGAGCCCCTTATATAGGCCTGCGGGCGTGGCCCCGCCGTGTCCCCACAACGTTCCACGTCGCCCAGGGCGCCGACGGAACGCTGCCGTGTCACCAAGGGCCACGGCCGGCACCCCTGCAGCAGCCCGGCCCGCTGCAAGTGGCCCGCAGCAGCCCCCGGCCTGGTGGGCCCCTGGCCCCTTGTCATGATCTGGTTATTAAAATGGTGCCAAATGCCTCTGCCCGAATTGGGGTGCAAATGAGAGCGTGTGCCAAAGTGAATAGTATGGACTTAATTGAAGAAGAAATGAGAGACAGAGAGAGAGACAGAGAAACAGTTAGGAGACAGAGGGAGAAAAAGAGAGTGGCCGAGACAGATTGAGTAGAAAACCTCGCCAGTCAGTGGATCCCAGTGGCGTCCCATTGGGATGTGCTGTCCATCAGATGTTGGTGCTGAGGGTGCCCCGCACACACGGAGTTCAGAGGGCCGATGCACACTTGGGCCGGGTGGGAAGGCCCAGGTGCCTCCCCTGGCAGGGACAAGTTTGCCAGAGTGTCCTGCAGCAGCCTCTGCATCTGTGTCGGCCCTTTGGCCCACGGGCAGTGCTCTGCTGCGAGGCCTCGGCAATGAGCGTGGGCAGCGCCTTGGGGCTGTTTGACGGATTGATGGTGCCTCCTGAGCTGCCCCTCAGGGGAATGTCCCCTGGATGTGGCCTTCCCGGGGTGGGGATTGTACAGCCGAGCCCGCTTGTGTGAGGGAGGATGAGTGTCCCCTGCCTGTGAGCAGAGGCTCCAGCACAGCCCCAGGACTCTCCTCCTCCCTTCCCGGTTGTGGGCAGCGTGTGCCAACGTGGCGTCGGCAGAGGAGCCTGGGGGCTCTGGCCTCCTCTGCCCGAGCGTGGCCCGAGCTGATTTTCAGGACAGCTGCTGCGTTTGCCTTTCCTGTGGATGCGTTCTCCTGCCTTAGTGCTGTTTCCCTGTGCCCAGAGCAGAGGCAATTGAGCACCCTGATTGTATCTGAGGTTCCCTTGGGCAGCCCAAAGGCCAGCCCAAAGCCGCAGTCAGGTGAAGGAGGGGTGGGCTTGGGTGGTCTCAGCCTCTTTATTCAGTTTTGCCACGATGGGCAGATCTCCTTCCCGGCAGTGTTGAAGCCATTTCCCATCCCATTGCAGTCTGTGCCACGGCTGATGTGGCCCGAGGCCCTGAGAGGCGCCGTGGCGCACGCAGACGGCCCGAGCCCCACGCTGGACGGGCCTGGCTTTGGAGGGTGGGCTGTGCGGGCCGTGAGGAATTGGCCAGCTGGACGCCGGTCTGGGAGCTGTGCTCAGTGGCTCCATGTGCAGGCCGGGGATGAGGGGTGTCCCTGAGGGAGGGCTCTGCCTTGGCCACGGGGCTCTGGAAGGGCTTTGCCCTGACGCAGAGAGTGGCTGGAGCTGGCCCTCAGCAAGGCTTTGAGGGGACAGGGAGCCTGAGCGGGGCAGGGGGCTGAGCAGAAGCGCTTGGGGTGCGGCTGGAGGAGAAGCTCAGCGTGAGCCGGCCGTCCGTGCTGCCAGCCCAGAAAGGCAGGCAGTGCTGGGCTGCACTGGAAAGGAGCGAAGGGCAGCAGGTCAAGGGAGGTGACCGTGGCCCTCTAGTCCATATTCAGAGCCCACCTGCAGCACGACATCCGTGTGTGGGGGCCCCAGCATACGAAGGACGTGGGCCTGCTCGAATGAGTTCAGAGGAGAGCCATGGAGATGCTGAGAGGGCTGGAGCAGCTGTGCTATGAAGACAGGCTGGGCAGAGAATGTGTTCCAGTCGTCTAAGGGAGAGATGCTGTGCCTGAATTGAGTGACCATATGATGACAACATGGAGATTTTTATTTCACATGGATTTCATTTCCCAAGAAGTGTGAGGGAGAGAGATCGAAAGAGATGGGAGTGTATCCTAGGGTGACTTTATGAGCTCCTATCCCCAATGTCTGTTCTGTGTCTGCTGTATGTTGTGTTCTGTACCTTTCAAACTGGCTTCTGAGAGCGAAGCAGGGAAGGAAGCAGCACGCAGCGTGTTTTCTAGAAAACAGCCTGCACTCCCTACCCAGTGCTTTTTTCCTTGGGACTCTGTGTGTTCGTCGGAGCACGGACAGCGGCCAGACAGAGAGCTTTTTCTGCTTCTAGTTAGTTTAGCTAGTTGAGGCAGAGAAGCTCCCTGGATTGTTCTTCTTGTCGTTTTATTTTATTTTATTTTATTATTTTTTTTGTTTTTTCTCCCTTGGGACTATTTAAACCTGTCCTGGAGTGAAAAACCCAAAAGGACATCAGGATGTGGCACCTGCAGCCCACTGGGGCCTGGAGCTGGGCCTTTTGGAGCACCAAAGGGCCTGGGACTGCTAAGAGACTGAGAGAGCTGAGCTAACTGACGGCAAGGCTTCTCTCAGTTTTGCCATCTCTCTTCAGAGCGGTGAGAGGTTTTATTGTGTGCTGTTATTCATTGTTAATGCTTGTGGGCATTTTTTTTTGTCAAATCAATAGTTTTCCCCACTTTTCTCCGAGGAAGTTCTTTTCCCGGACTGGTTGGGGAGGGGGGGCGGGGCATTTGGGCTTGCCAAGCAGAGGAACCCCATTGGCAGGTTTCCTCCCAAATTTGCCCTAAACCAGGACAGAGTGAGGACTCAGAGAGAGAGAGGAGGAGTTTGTAAGAAAATCAGAAGGAACTAGATGATTTTGAGATCCCTCCCAACCCAAACCTACACTGTGACTCACTGGGACATGTGTGAGTATGTATTTGAATTTGATATTATGAAGACCATCACCATCATGATTTTTTTTCATTTTTATTTTTATTAAAATTATTAGGACTATTACTACTGCGATTACTGCTAGTACTACTACTACTACTACTACTACTAGGACTAGGACTACGACTACTACTACTACTACTACATCTGTTTGTTCTTGTTTTGCTGTTATTATTCTTATTCCTATTCCTATTCTATTGCTATTCCTTTTCCTATTCCTATTGCTATTTCTATTCCTATTCCAACTCCCTATTTCGTATTTCCTATTCCTATTTTTATTTACTGCTACTGTTTCTTCATCGTCTTCCTTGTGCGCTTGCTCTTCTGCAGCGTGCAGTGTCAGCCCTAATCCTGGGGCTGCGGGGCCCGGCAGGAGCAGCAGAACAGGCTGCGCAGCGCCCGCAGCGCCCGCCGGAGCCGGGAGAAAGGTTTCTTGCGGGGGGCACGCTGCTGGCTGATGGTGCCGGCCTCTGGCAGCTGCTGCTGGAAGGCCCGAGGGGCCGTGTGTCCTCTGGGGGCCAGGGCTTCCACGTGGGGAGGCGAGGCACAGAGCAGCCCTTGGAGGCGTGGCTGAGATGCCCCATCCTCAACCCAAGCCTGGCGGGGTTCGGGCACGAGGCACTCTCCTCCCGCCAAATCTGATGGTCTTTGCTCTCTGTCCTCATCCTCACAGAGCTCCAGGTCGCTGATTTCGTCCCACTCGTCGTCCTCGTGCAGCAAGACCTTGTCCCCGATGCTCTGTTCCCAGCTGTACTGCAGGTGGTCTTGGTCACCGTCGCTTTCCCAGTTGGACAGCACGGAGGGTCTCCTTCCATTCCCTCCGGACACCTTCTGGCCAATAGAGTCTTCCTCTTGGGAAAGCTCTTGGCCAATGGACTCTACCCAATCCGACACTTTTCGGTAAGTGCCGACGTCTCCGTGGGACAGCTGATGCTGGCTGAAATCTGCCCAGTCAGAGAGACTGTGGGAGATAGCGACTTGTCCCTGGGAAAGGTCTTGCTCTGGAAATATTTCCCCCTCTGAAGGTTCCTGGTAGCTCCCAACATCACCAAGGGACAGCTCGTCGTCACCCAATTCGCCCGAGTCAGAGAGCATGCTGTAGATTATGGCCTCTTCTAGCCAGAAGGCCTGCCCAATGCTGACTTCCCTTTCGGACCAGTCACTGTGGCTGCTGGTTTCTGCTGGGGACAGCTGCTGCCCAATGCTGGCTTCCCCTTGGGATCCTTGCTGGTAGTTGCTGCATTGTGCTGGGGACAGCTCCTGCCGGAGGCTGGCTTCCCCTGGGGCCCCATGGTGGTAGCTGATGGTTTGTGCTGGGGACAGCTGCTGCCCGAGGCTGGCTTCCCCTGGGGCCCCTTCCTCATAGTTACCAGCATCTGCAGGGTGCAGCATCTCCACATTCGCCTTCTCCATCTTCATGTTGGCTCTGCTGCAATGCAGAAGGGGGTCCCGGGAGCTGCTTCCTGCTAGGCAAGTGGCTCTCCTGGGACTGGGCAACGCAGGGCCCCCGAGCCCCTTATATAGGCCTGTGGGCGTGGCCCCGCCGTGTCCCCACAACGTTCCACGTCGCCCAGGGCGCCGACGGAACGCTGCCGTGTCACCAAGGGCCACGGCCGGCACCCCTGCAGCAGCCCGGCCCGCTGCAAGTGGCCCGCAGCAGCCCCCGGCCTGGTGGGCCTCTGGCCCCTTGTCATGATCTGGTTATTAAAATGGTGCCAAATGCCTCTGCCCGAATTGGGGTGCAAATGAGAGAGTGTGCCAAAGTGAATAGTATGGACTTAATTGAAGAAGAAATGAGAGACAGAGAGAGAGACAGAGAAACAGTTAGGAGACAGAGGGAGAAAAAGAGAGTGGCCGAGACAGATTGAGTAGAAAACCTCGCCAGTCAGTGGATCCCAGTGGCGTCCCATTGGGATGTGCTGTCCATCAGATGTTGGTGCTGAGGGTGCCCCGCACACACGGAGTTCAGAGGGCCGATGCACACTTGGGCCGGGTGCGAAGGCCCAGGTGCCTCCCCTGGCAGGGACAAGTTTGCCAGAGTGTCCTGCAGCAGCCTCTGCATCTGTGTCGGCCCTTTGGCCCACGGGCAGTGCTCTGCTGCGAGGCCTCGGCAATGAGCGTGGGCAGCGCCTTGGGGCTGTTTGACGGATTGATGGTGCCTCCTGAGCTGCCCCTCAGGGGAATGTCCCCTGGATGTGGCCTTCCCGGGGTGGGGATTGTACAGCCGAGCCCGCTTGTGTGAGGGAGGATGAGTGTCCCCTGCCTGTGAGCAGAGGCTCCAGCACAGCCCCAGGACTCTCCTCCTCCCTTCCCGGTTGTGGGCAGCGTGTGCCAACGTGGCGTCGGCAGAGGAGCCTGGGGGCTCTGGCCTCCTCTGCCCGAGCGTGGCCCGAGCTGATTTTCAGGACAGCTGCTGCGTTTGCCTTTCCTGTGGATGCGTTCTCCTGCCTTAGTGCTGTTTCCCTGTGCCCAGAGCAGAGGCAATTGAGCACTAGTGTCACCCTGATTGTATCTGAGGTTCCCTTGGGCAGCCCAAAGGCCAGCCCAAAGCCGCAGTCAGGTGAAGGAGGGGTGGGCTTGGGTGGTCTCAGCCTCTTTATTCAGTTTTGCCACGATGGGCAGATCTCCTTCCCGGCAGTGTTGAAGCCATTTCCCATCCCATTGCAGTCTGTGCCACGGCTGATGTGGCCCGAGGCCCTGAGAGGCGCCGTGGCGCACGCAGACGGCCCGAGCCCCACGCTGGACGGGCCTGGCTTTGGAGGGTGGGCTGTGCGGGCCGTGAGGAATTGGCCAGCTGGGCGCCGGCGGGGAGCTGTGCTCAGTGGCTCCATGTGCAGGCCGGGGATAAGGGGTGTCCCTGAGGGAGGGCTCTGCCTTGGCCACGGGGCTCTGGAAGGGCTTTGCCCTGACGCAGAGAGTGGCTGGAGCTGGCCCTCAGCACGGGCTTTGAGGGGACAGGGAGCTGAGCGGGGCAGGGGCTGAGCAGAAGCGCTTGGGGTGCGGCTGGAGGAGAAGCTCAGCGTGAGCCGGCCGTCCGTGCTGCCAGCCCAGAAAGGCAGGCCTGTGCTGGGCTGCACGGAAAGGAGCGAAGGGCAGCAGGTCAAGGGAGGTGACCGTGGCCCTCTAGTCCATATTTCAGAGCCCACCTGCAGCACGACATCCGTGTGTGGGGGCCCCAGCATACGAAGGACGTGGGCCTGCTCGAATGAGTTCAGAGGAGAGCCATGGAGATGCTGAGAGGGCTGGAGCAGCTGTGCTATGAAGACAGGCTGGGCAGAGAATGTGTTCCAGTTGTCTAAGGGAGAGATGCCTGTGCCTGAATTGAGTGACCATATGATGACAACATGGAGATTTTATTTCACATGGATTTCATTTCCCAAGAAGTGTGAGGGAGAGAGATCGAAAGAGATGGGAGTGTATCCTAGGGTGACTTTATGATGCTCCTATCCCCAATTGTCTGTTCTGTGTCTGCTGTATGTTGTGTTCTGTACCTTTCAAACTGGCTCTGAGAGCGAAGCAGGGAAGGAAGCAGCACGCAGCGTGTTTTCTAGAAAACAGCCTGCACTCCTACCCAGTGCTTTTTTCCTTGGGACTCTGTGTGTTCGTCGGAGGCACGGACAGCGGCCAGACAGAGAGCTTTTTCTGCTTCTAGTTAGTTTAGCTAGTTGAGGCAGAGAAGCTCCCTGGATTGTTCTTCTTGTCGTTTTATTTTATTTTATTTTATTATTTTTTTGTTTTTTCTCCCTTGGGACTATTTAAACCTGTCCTGGAGTGAAAAACCCAAAAGGACATCAGGATGTGGCACCTGCAGCCCACTGGGGCCTGGAGCTGGGCCTTTTGGAGCACCAAAGGGCCTGGGACTGCTAAGAGACTGAGAGAGCTGAGCTAACTGACGGCAAGGGCTTCTCTCAGTTTTGCCATCTCTCTTCAGAGCGGTGAGAGGTTTTATTGTGTGCTGTTATTCATTGTTAATGCTTGTGGGCATTTTTTTTTGTCAAATCAATAGTTTTCCCCACTTTTCTCCGAGGAAGTTCTTTTCCCGGACTGGTTGGGGAGGGGGGGCGGGGCATTTGGGCTTGCCAAGCAGAGGAACCCCATTGGCAGGTTTCCTCCCAAATTTGCCCTAAACCAGGACAGAGTGAGGACTCAGAGAGAGAGAGGAGGAGTTTGTAAGAAAATCAGAAGGAACTAGATGATTTTGAGATCCCTCCCAACCCAAACCTACACTGTGACTCACTGGGACATGTGTGAGTATGTATTTGAATTTGATATTATGAAGACCATCACCATCATGATTTTTTTTCATTTTTATTTTTATTAAAATTATTAGGACTATTACTACTGCGATTACTGCTAGTACTACTGCTACTACTACTACTACTACTAGGACTAGGACTACGACTACTACTACTACTACTACATCTGTTTGTTCTTGTTTTGCTGTTATTATTCTTATTCCTATTCCTATTCTATTGCTATTCCTTTTCCTATTCCTATTGCTATTTCTATTCCTATTCCAACTCCCTATTTCGTATTTCCTATTCCTATTTTTATTTACTGCTACTGTTTCTTCATCGTCTTCCTTGTGCGCTTGCTCTTCTGCAGCGTGCAGTGTCAGCCCTAATCCTGGGGCTGCGGGGCCCGGCAGGAGCAGCAGAACAGGCTGCGCAGCGCCCGCAGCGCCCGCCGGAGCCGGGAGAAAGGTTTCTTGCGGGGGGCACGCTGCTGGCTGATGGTGCCGGCCTCTGGCAGCTGCTGCTGGAAGGCCCGAGGGGCCGTGTGTCCTCTGGGGGCCAGGGCTTCCACGTGGGGAGGCGAGGCACAGAGCAGCCCTTGGAGGCGTGGCTGAGATGCCCCATCCTCAACCCAAGCCTGGCGGGGTTCGGGCACGAGGCACTCTCCTCCCGCCAAATCTGATGGTCTTTGCTCTCTGTCCTCATCCTCACAGAGCTCCAGGTCGCTGATTTCGTCCCACTCGTCGTCCTCGTGCAGCAAGACCTTGTCCCCGATGCTCTGTTCCCAGCTGTACTGCAGGTGGTCTTGGTCACCGTCGCTTTCCCAGTTGGACAGCACGGAGGGTCTCCTTCCATTCCCTCCGGACACCTTCTGGCCAATAGAGTCTTCCTCTTGGGAAAGCTCTTGGCCAATGGACTCTACCCAATCCGACACTTTTCGGTAAGTGCCGACGTCTCCGTGGGACAGCTGATGCTGGCTGAAATCTGCCCAGTCAGAGAGACTGTGGGAGATAGCGACTTGTCCCTGGGAAAGGTCTTGCTCTGGAAATATTTCCCCCTCTGAAGGTTCCTGGTAGCTCCCAACATCACCAAGGGACAGCTCGTCGTCACCCAATTCGCCCGAGTCAGAGAGCATGCTGTAGATTATGGCCTCTTCTAGCCAGAAGGCCTGCCCAATGCTGACTTCCCCTTCGGACCAGTCACTGTGGCTGCTGGTTTCTGCTGGGGACAGCTGCTGCCCAATGCTGGCTTCCCCTTGGGATCCTTGCTGGTAGTTGCTGCATTGTGCTGGGGACAGCTCCTGCCGGAGGCTGGCTTCCCCTGGGGCCCCATGGTGGTAGCTGATGGTTTGTGCTGGGGACAGCTGCTGCCCGAGGCTGGCTTCCCCTGGGGCCCCTTCCTCATAGTTACCAGCATCTGCAGGGTGCAGCATCTCCACATTCGCCTTCTCCTTCATGTTTGCTCTGCTGCAATGCAGACGGGGGTCCCGGGAGCTGCTTCCTGCTAGGCAAGTGGCTCTCCTGGGACTGGGCAACGCAGGGCCCCGAGCCCCTTATATAGGCCTGCGGGCATGGCCCCGCCGTGTCCCCACAACGTTCCACGTCGCCCAGGGCGCCGACGGAACGCTGCCGTGTCACCAAGGGCCACGGCCGGCACCCCTGCAGCAGCCCGGCCCGCTGCAAGTGGCCCGTAGCAGCCCCCGGCCTGGTGGGCCTCTGGCCCCTTTTCATGATCTGGTTATTAAAATGGTGCCAAATGCCTCTGCCCAAATTGGGGTGCAAATGTGGGCGTGTGCCAATGTCAGTTGTGTGGACTTATTTTAAAATAAATTTGAGTCAGAGACAGGGAGAGAGAGCGAAACAAGTCGGATGTATTGGGAGAAAAAGAGATTGAGGTGACAGATTCAGCAGAAAATCTTCCCCCTCAGTGGATCTCAGTGGCGTCCCATGTTTTTTCTCCATCATATCCTGGTGCTGGCTTTTAAATAAATAAAGCTAAGAATTTCAAAATATCTTAAAATTCACACAGATTAGTGTGGTTTGTTGACATTTTTAGTATCCGATCCTTTTTTTAAACTTGCATTCGGTATGCATTATAATCTGGGGGCTGAATAGTGATTGTAGCTGCAGTTTTTGCTCTCCCTTGGTCTAGTACTTACATTTTGATAACAATAGGTGTCATCTCTTTAACTTACAGGATCTCTTGCTACTTTATAGTATTTTCTTTACAGTCTCTTTTTATAATCTTTGTTTGCACTCTCTTTTTTGTTTTTTTTTTTTTTTTCTTCAGTTGCACACAAATATTTATGCTCAGTGAAGGCAGGGCTTTGATTATTTTGTCTGATAAAGATTTCCTCTTCTCATTATGCTCTTTCTGAATACTAACAAACATGAAATACTGTTATTTAGCTGGTTACCAGGCCCAGATATGTTTCAGTGTTTAAGCAAACACAGCTGGGAGTATGATAAATGTAATGCAGAAAAAAAACCTAACTCAAATAAAAACGAAGCTCTGTTTCTTGCACTCACCTTAAATTATCACATATGAGTTTGTTACACTTAAAACATCACATTTTTAACAGCCATTTGGCACATTTTAGTCATAACAAGCTTTTATAAATTCTCCATTGTTTTAACAATTTTCAGTGCAGACACCAAGTAAATGATCTAGTTTCTCTGTGTAGCTGCTTAAACAGACTTAAATTGAAGCTCAGGCTGTCTAAATACCTGCAGCAAAATCTTGTTCTTCTAACTTCATACAATTTTGTGCTGCTGAGTTTAGTGGAAAGGGTGGATATAGTAAAAGGATTTAAGAAAATGCGCAATGTGCTTCGAAACGCTTGATACAATTTTTGAGAATTTGCTCATTTTTCAGTATTTCTACATGAATTCTGGAATGGGGAGTTGAGGTGGATCCACATTAAAAACTCACTATGAACAACAGGGGTAGAAAGCTACCTGAAACACAAATTATGCTGTAAACTAAGGCTACTGTCCTTCTCATCCCACCAGGTAAGTGTTAATCCAGTTTGCTTCCTTTGAAAATGCAGAAACTAAAGTGTTACAGGAGCACTGTAGGAAGGAGGCATGTAGTGTGCAAGTAAAAAAATAAGAGAAGCTGAATGTACCTTGAGAAAAAGCCCAAAATTGTAGAGTATGATGAGTTGGAGATCTTGTATAAAGCAACGCACAAACTAGGTGAGAAGCAGCAGGTGCCAAAAAAGAGGTCCTATTACACAGCAGATAGTGAAAAAGCACACGTGCATGTAATTTTTGTTTTCCTTGCAAAGCTTTTCTTTTATTCTTCTCCTGGTTTGTATTAAAACCTGAAGCAGGTGAATACTGCAAACAAGAAAATGTCGCACAGTAATATTGATTCAGTAACACTTTCTGTGCTCATTAGCTGTGTACATTGTAATCAAAATCTCTTACGTGTGACAGCCACGGGATGCCAAATGAATACATTATGATGAATGTTGTTATGATGAATACCAAATTAATTTCTAGTGAGTGAATATTTCCCATTTTCCCATTGATTCCATGGCATGCAAAGTTTTGATTTTTTAAAAGCAGGATTTGAAGCAGTGACCTGAGAGGCTTATTGTAGCGTAATATAGAACATGATCAGCTATGTTATTCTCTGAGGCTTCATGACAATTTTGTTGACATTTTAATACAAGGAGCAGAAGCTATTAAGATAAAGAAACTATTTTCCTAGAAACTGAAAATGAAGGATTATTCATTTGCACCCCTTGTAAGATTCCCTGGACAGACGTCCATGGACACTAACCAGCCATCACAAGGAAAAATGGGGATAGCTGCTAAAGCAATGAGTCATTTTTCATTTTGCAAACCATGTCTCTGGAGTGATGGGAAAACAGAAGTAAAAAGTTTGATTGTTGTCATGCTTGGATTAAATATTGCTTGAATAAGCAAATAAAACATTCACACTTTAAACACAAGCTTTGTTCTTTATTTAAGGAAGAAAGACTTCCAGCAGGTTTCTTAGCCTTCAGGTAGTATTTATTTGCAGGGAGCAGTTGTCATTGACGCTACCTTGCATGCACAGTAATTTGTTTTATAAATGGCCCTACAGAAATAAATGGATCTACTCTGAGGAGCATTTACTGACTGAGGAGTTCAGCAGCCATGTCTCTGATAAAAAAATACAAAACTAAAACCACATCTACTGTGCTTCTAGGGGACAGGAGGGGCCTGGAGAACACAAGGTTAACACACGACATGCTTATGTAAAGTTATTTTTACTGTGTTTTCATGAGCTACACTAAATGTCCTATGAATTACATGCTTATGGACTAGTTGATCTCTTCTGACACAGCTTGCATGAACTTCAAGAAAAAGAATACAGATTTGCTCCTACTTCAGTAACACCAAGATGTCATTCATCCTCTTTTACTTGTCTTGGAATCAAACCTCTAAATTTGTATAAAAGGTTATAGTGTTGGTCTGTTTACATTTAACATAAGAGTTTATAAAACTAAAATTATATGAGCAAGAGTAAGCAGGTTGCCAGCTAGGTATTCTATGAGAGACTGCTGTAAATTAGGAAGAAAGTTGTGCTCCATAAATAACTGACTGACTGCAGAGAACAAGAATGCCACTCCTCATGGCAGCAGCTGAAATGTGTGGTGATAATGAGAGAGGAAAAAACTGCTGGGGTTCTCAGGCAGAAGGAATGAAAGGTCAGACCTGGACACTTCTGAGCATTCCCCTTTCCTTCCCTTTCCCCTGCAGACTGCTCAGGGCTGTCCTGGGGTACAAAACACTAAGGTGGGTGGGGACGAAGGCAATTTTTGCCTGCTTCCTTTGACACTGGGTGAATTTGAACTGCAAGTGAAAGAAAGCACTTTGTGTTTCAGCCTATGAGGCTTTCAAAGCACAATATTTCTCTCTTTTTGCCTTCACTTCTCTTGATATGCTGCCTGAATTGCATCTCCACCATGATATTACTTTGATAGTTTTTCTGCTTTTCTCATTCCCCTAACATATTAAACTCTCTCTGAGAGTTTTTCCATCGTCCAAAATACTAATTTTCTGATGTTTTCTTTCCATGGCCAATGGAAACCTATGAAAGGCCTCATATTAGGTGATTTTCTCAAAAAAACTGAGGAAGATAAGGTCCTTCAAATAACGTTGAAAATCATCCAAGCAGGAATGTTCATGACAAAGATGGGTCCAAGTGAGTCTGGAATTCAGTGAATAGGGCAAGATAAGGAAGTGCTTGATGGCTGGACTTGGAGGTCTTTTCCATCCTTTCTGATTCTTGCCATCCTGCTTACACAGAAGAAAATCATTCTCATTTTAACTCCCTACAATAAGTACCTAGTTCCATCACATAACACGTATTGACTGCAGATTGAGTATTTTTGCATACAGCACAAAATTAGAATTAGTCTGAGGAAGCTGCAGTCTGAATAGCAACACAGAGGGACAGACAGACAGACAGACCAGCAGACTTGCAGAACTGTTTTACAAAGGGGAGGGCTTGAGGTGCAGACACTTCTTCAAGGTCACCAAAGCTGTCTACTGCTGCTGAGTCAAACCTTACCCTTCCCTGACCTTGTCCAGTGCCTTATGCCTAAAATCACCACTCTTTTCTTGTGTCAAGTCCAGCTATTTTTCTAACACAGTTAAATTTAATCTCTGATGTACACTGTGGTGTTTTGGGCCTCTGCAGTTATGGGTGGGCCCCAGGGTATATGAGAGGTGCGTACCCTGGGTAAATTAGGAAAGAGCAACATTTATTTATACACATGCCGACAAGTACTTGTAAACTTCCCCTGCAGAGCTATTTTGGTCTGCTAGCACAAATTTGTCGGCTGCAGAGAGGTATTTTGGTGAGCTGAGAGGAGGATGCTTTTCAGGGATGGAGAGACACAGGCATGGACCAGAGGGCTTCCCAGTCTAAGGGATTCTAGGGACAACAACTGACCAGCATCAGCAGGGCTCCTGCCTCAGGTCTGGGTTTGGGGCTGCTGCTCAGCAAATGCCAGCAGTGCAGCACTGAGAGAAGCACAGGAACTCCAAAACTGATGTTTTCCTTTCTGTTGTAGTTTTGTTTTCACTGAGGGGTACAGTAATTAAAGGACAGCAGAGCTACCCTCAAATTTTGGGTTTTTGAACTCATCACTTCCCCAGAGAGTATGCTCATGCCATTACAGGGGTCTATAAACCTTTACTGAATTTTCTTAGGGTTGTCTTCCATTTATCTTCCATGCCATGGGCTCTTACTGTGTAGCATTATTTAAAATATCATTGGTTTGAACATCTTGTTAGGTCTCCATTAATAATATCAATTTCATATTTCAGGTTTTTCTCTTAAAAGGTCATGGTGTTTAACTCTGTGGGAATCTTTTATGTCTCCAGGCAAACAAAAAGAGATCTAACTAAACCAGCTAGAAAAAGCTAGGATATCCTTTGTTGCACCTAATGGTGCTATTGGTTTGTTGATTATTTTTCTTCCCAAGAGATAAGTAGCCAGCTCTGCTATCATGATTTGCAATATTGATTCAGATATTAGCAAGCCTGTTAATCTCTAAATTCCATGCTATCATTTTTCCTGTTAGTTGACATAGAAAGAACTTAATATTAATGTTCCCACTTTCACTTTGTCATAAAGAAATTATGAGAAATATTTTACTCTTGGAATGTAGAATAACATCCACTTAAACTTATTACTTCTTGTAAATAAACATTTGTGAAAGCTTCTCTTCCGAGATGGTATTTTTCATAATTTCCTCTTGTGTGTCAATAATTTCTTGGTTAAATGTTGGGGAATATGAATCAGGGAAACCTTATAAATATGATTGCTTAGCAAAAGATTCTGAAAATATGAAACCTATAATCGAAATAGAGACGAAAGCTTACTTTGAGTTATAGGTTACTGAGTCTTAGTTACTATATAACCTGAAAACAATGGTCTAGCTAGCTGAAGGAAAATCTCTTTTGATTGAACAATACCTTTCTGCTGGCTGAGGGATCCAAAGGTCACTGTAGGAAAACAGAAAAGTCTAAAGAGTAGTTTTTAGTTTAAAATATAACACAGTATGTTAATGTAGTAGTTCTTATAGGCTGTCTGCAGATTCTATAGGATTTTGTGTCTTGTATTGGTTGGTCACTGTAAATTAGAATATTCATCACAAAAGGAGATATAATGTGTTGTAACAACAACCTCACTCTCTTACCTCTGGCTCTTCCTCCTACTCTTGCTCTCCCTCACTCTCTTCCCCCTGTGCTGTTCCCCCTGCCCCCTTGCTCTCTCGCTCCCTTCTCTCTCAGCTCTCACCCTGCTGTTCTTTCTCCCTCTCTCTTTGGGACTTCCCTTCAGCCCAGGCTGGTGGCTGAAGGCAAGGCCCTTTTACCTATGACTCTTGCAATAAAACCACGTGTTCTAGAATATCTCAGGTCAGCAGAGTTCCTTGTCCTTGGCATTCTTGGAGGCTTCTACAGTTAAATATGCTAAGAAACATATAAACTGCTTTTGAGAAATATGTGTTCTTATTTGCAAAATGAAGACCTTTTGCCTCCCAGGTTAAAAGTGTCAGGAGGAGACCACTCCATTCTTCTTTTAAGCTCAGGAGTTATCATCCCTTTATGTGCAATTCATGAGTGAGCTCTGAGGAGCCAATAAAAACCCATTTTGTGCAGACAAGTGGCAAGAGATGGATGAAGATAAAGAATGAGCAGAAGCATAATTTGCCAGCACACCTGATGGCACAATGACACTGATGTTTCTTGGCTCACACATCACCCCAGGTGGAGCTATATGTCATTTCATTTCCCTCCAGCACAAGGGAGAGACTATGAGGGATATGATGACTTTTTAAGTCACTAGCTCTCAGCCAAGTTGCTTTGGGGACAATGCAATTATGTGCTTTTCTGCCTGTGGGCTTGATTTCAAACTGGCATTCCTGCATCCAGCTACAGAGGTGATCAGTTAGGGATTATCATAATCAGATAACTTAGTCCAGTGTCTTGCCTGCCCTGTGCTGCTCCATCAGTTTCACCTCTGCTGGAGTGGAGCCTGTGAGCCCCTGTGGCTAACACCACCCTGTTCACATTTCTGTGATGCTGACAGGGGAGGTGTAGATTGCATTTTAGGGAAAATTTCTTCAGTGAAAGAACAGTCAAACATAGAAACAGGCTGACATTTCGCGTGGTAAAGCCACCATCCCTGAAGTGTTGGAATAATGTGTGGATGTGGTGCCTAGGGACATGGCTTAGTGGTGTACTGGTAGGTTGATGAGTGGCCTCAATGACCTTAGAGGTCTTTTCCAGCCCTAATGACACTATGAAATTAAAAACTAGTGCCTCCTACAGGGTGCAAATTGAGATTTTTGTTTTCCCTCTGTATCACAAGGGTGCAGATCAAGTCTGTTTTTCCAAATGGCTGACAAAAACCTTGTCTAGATCCTGTATGCAAAGCTGTTGACAGCTAAAAAGGGAAGGCTGAATTTCAGATACTGTTAAAAGATCTTAAATGTTTCCTTGTGTTCCTTTGTCCCATTTATTTTTTTTCTCCTAACGGACCCCTGTGGAACCCTGTCCAGGGACAACATACACAATTAAGAGCTGCAGGCTACAATTTTTTGTGATGTTACCAGTAGGCAGTATCAACACATATAATAAAGGGAAAATCCTGATTTATATTGATCATTGAATTTTCACAGTTAGTCAACAAATCTAAGAAGGGTCAGATCTCAATTACTGGCACTCTTGTTGGTGTTGTCCAGAACATGCTTTTTCTCGCCTTGCAAACATCCAAAAGGCATTCAGTTTTCAACACCTTTAGGCTTTGTTATGATATAATGGCTTAGCTTTGCAACAACAAGATGAAATATTGACTGTCATGGAATTGACTGTCAAACTGAACTTGATGGGGTATGGGTTTCCTTACAAATTAAAGCTGTCTTCTCATTTTCAGCTCTGCATACAATACCTGTGTTCTGAGAAATACATAGTTTGGAAAGTCTGTGTACTGTGACAACAAAAAGACTGTTCCTACATACTGTGATTAAATTTAGAACTAAAAAGCTACAAATGCAAGCAGCATGGGACAGGAGGCTTACCTGTAATATCAGCTATTTCTTCTACATTTGATGTCTGGACACCAATAGAAAAAAAAAATCATGGAATGAAGTGTAGTTTTAAAATGATCTAAGCATATTACAACAGACAACAGCATTGATTATGTGTTTCATTTTGCTGCAAATCTCTAATATTAATAAATGGACCCTATTTACTGTCTGAAGAATGCAGTCACATGAGTAGCTCTTGGTATTAATTATGGACAGTTCTCTAGCATTATACCATGATTTTCCAAAGCAGGTTTCTTGAGCAGATGAAATAAACAAAAAAATATGCAAGAGCATATGGCAATCCCCTCAAAAACCACACTTACAATCAGCAGAGGGAAGGCATTTTTAGAGAAGAGGACACTGAAAAGCAGTGGTTTATTGCACATCATACGCTTGAGCCATCTCAGCGTTTTCACAGTAGGAGATCTGATCTGGAGCATATGGTAAATTCACATGCAGAAGCATGATAGACTTAAAATGGCAGTTCCTAATTAGCACCTTATTAGTGTTCAGGTTCTGGCAGTGTTAGCAACAGCATGAAATATACGGCCTAGATTTTTTGCATTTAAAATGGAATTGCACCAGTTTAAACACAGTTTGCCAAATTTGGATTGATTTTAATGACATCAGAGGATGGCATGGATCTTCTACAATGCTAAATTACATTACACTTTTGAAATCCTTGGACTTTTGGGCAACTGTACACTAAACAAAAATCTGTGTTAATATTCCACAAATGTTCTGCAGGCTGCACTTGCTTTTTCCCCGTGCAATTTTCAGACAAAATATCTAAACTTGCCAGAAGTTTGCCAAAGATAATTGCAGAGCTGCTGTTAAGAGTTCTCTGTGAGCAATCTGTATTTAGGTTGCACAAAGTAACAGTTAGTGAGTAAAACAGGAAAATGACTTCTACTTAGATGCATGAAAGTTTTTATTTTTTTTTAATATTGACTTTATCAAAGCAAATATTAAGCTACTTGTGATTTGGGCCTGTCATATGTACATGTAAAAGAATTTATTGGATGAGTAGGGATGGAGAAAAAGCTGTTACCTCACTGAAAGGTACCAGAATTAGTATTTCTAATAACCAAAAATGCCTGAATGGTTTACCTGCTAGGCGTGTCTGGAGTGCTCATCTAAGCCATCTCACAAGGTATATTCTAGCCTTCCATTTGACACTTAAAATATAAGGAAATCACTGATGACAAAATTGTTGTAAATAATGGCAGCGAGAGATCAGTCTGCCCAGCAGGTGGTCACAAAATGTAGGTGGGTGGTTTTGGTTTTTATTTTTGCTTGTTTTGTTTCGTTTTTTGGGGGGTTTTTTGTTTTGTTTTTTTGTTTTTCTTTTTGTTTTGTGTGGTTTTTTTGTTGTTGTTGTTGTTGTTGTTGTTGTTGGTTGGTTGGTTGGTTTGTGTTTTTGTTTGTGGTTTTTTATTTGTTTTGTTTTCGGTTTTTGTTTGTTTTGTAGCAATCATGTTGGAAGACTGGTCCTAGCAGGAAACAGAAAAGTATACTCTTGCTAAGTGAAACCATTACACACAAATCTACAACACACTAACTCTTTTGGGGAATTACCTGTCTATTTAAACCTAGCCCGCCAACTATTTAGCACTCTTTTGCTTATCCAGAATGCCTGCAGTTATTCAGGGTGGGGTTGGTTTGGGCTGGATTTCCCTCAAACAGTGATCAGAGGGAAAGTCATTAGCTGCAAACCTTGTATATGGCTCCTTAATAAACAAAGAAAAAGGTAAAACACTACCTGAAAACCAAGCCTACCTAATTGTTTTGGGCACTTCTGCTGGTTACTGGTTGATCTCCATGAGGCACAGAAGCTGATGGGGTGGGACAGAGAAAAGAATTAAGCAGTAAAGGCCACCAGAAGTTGTATGTGCTTCTTTGACTGATTCAGTAATAGCTGTTTCCATTGATTTGCATGTGGTAAAATACTTTGATAGAGTGAAAAAAATACCAAACAATGTAGCACCAGTTCTTTCCTTATGTGAGGGCTGTATTCAAATAATTATGAATAGTCTTTCTAACTTGTTTAATGCCTGGAACAGAGAGAAAACAAAACTAAAAAAAAAACCCATCTGTGATAATTTAGGCATCTGGCCATTGTGGGGTTTTTTTTCTTCTGTGGTCAACGATGTGGACAAATACTACCTGCTTTTTGTTTTGCTGCTTGTTTTTTGGTTTTTTCTTTTACTCGGGGGGAAATATTGTCTGATATTGACATTTTTTGTTTAATTTCATGGGTGGCTATAGTAATGTAATATCACTTGAGTTCCTTAAATCAATAAATTTATGGAATATAAGCACTTCCAGCAGAAGCTATTGCCTAAAATGGCAACTTGAGTAAGCAAAGAGAGTGTTATAGAGATGAACAGATTAAAAAAAAAAAAAAAAAGAAAAAAAAAAGTTTAGAAAAAGAAAAGGCTTATTACATTTAGAGGTTTGTATAGTCACCAAAAATGAACACAGAGGCTGCATGTTTTTTCATTAGTTTCAGTAAAAAAGTAGTGTGCCTAAGCAAATTAGTTAAAGCTGTTTAGAGAATTAAATATGACTGCAGGAGGATAATTTTAGTGTCTAATCTCACACAGTCATGCCAAGCTAATTTTGTTCTCCCTTTTCCCATTTTAACTCAATGCATTTGTATAAAGCCATGATAACTTGCTTTCTCTCTTTATAAATATATATGGAGACTGATATATATGTATATAGTATAGTGTGTATATATATATATATATTTATATATATGTGGAACTATATATAAAGATATACACCATCAAGACTAAAGACTAAAATATAGAAAAATATCTAAAATATAGATAAATATTTAGTCACCACCAAAACCAAAATACAGAAAAATATCTAAAATATACATATTTACTGGAGAGAAGGAGAAAAAAAAATCAAATTAAATTTGGAATCTGTTTCTTCTGAGTGTTGTGTATTTGGTAACAGCTCTAACTTTCTACCAGCAAGTTTTATCATATTTAGGGAGTAAACCAAAAAGAATCACTTATGTGTTCTGATTCAGATCATTGTAAAATATACACTGATACGTCTCCATTTGAGTAACTTATGTTTTATTTCTCATTATATGACAGAAGCTAGAGTGTGATTTGTTTTAAATTTCAAGGCTCTATAATGGTACACATTGCCTCTATGTGATATGGGAGAAGTGAGGATAATCTATGCCCTATGAGTAGGAAAGAATGAATGAAAGAAAGAATTTCTTTCAGTAGGCATTCTCATTTTTTACACCCTGGCAATTATCATTCATCTTCTGAAAAGAAGATGAAAATATAAAGAAAATGATTCCTTAAAACTTATTTTAAAATTTTGTTTTTAGGTAACAATAAGTGAATATAAAAATATTTGCTCTTCTCTCTGGAAGATTTACTTGGGGTTTTTTTCCATTTTTACTCTTCTCCCACACCTCCAAAATAAGAATCATCACCTTTAGTATCCTCACGAGAACATAATAGTACAGGAACCATAAAGACAAAAATATGTCTGAGTGTCTAGTCATTAAATGATCATTACTTTCTTGCTAAATAGAGGGAAAAGTGACATTGAATGTAAGCTGCAGGATAAGAGTATGCTACACACCTAAGCAGGCTGCACAAAGGAAGAAACTACCAACAGAAAACTTCATTGCACAGCACACACTGCGCATTTTGATGCTGCTTTCTGGTGAACTTTTAGAAAAAAAAGTTTTATTTAGTCATCTCTGTCAGAAACCATTTCTATCATAAGGAGGAAATTGATTAGCTTCCATAAGAAAAAGGTGGTATTGCAGCTTTAATATTAATAGTGATATCCTGCTATTTACTAAGTATATTTTATATAGAAAAAACTTTCTCTCTGTGTTATCAAGGGCTATTATTCTCAGAAAGTGAATATAGAGCCTCATGGGCATTTACCCTTAAAGACTGGCTGGTTTACAGCATTTAGTCAGAGTAGCAATAGAACTGTATTTGGGGCTGCACTTGCAGTATCTACAGGCACAGCAAAACAAGTTAAGGACAAACCAAGGTGAGGTCAAGTGAAACTTCACCCTCTGCTCTGGATTTTTCTTTCTGTTGTTGAACAAAGTCAAATACAGAGGCTTTCTTTGGATGTTTTGTTTAGATTGAGAGCATTTGAATTATAATGCTCACGGGAGAGCCCTTTTATCCTTTATTTGATTAGAGGTTTGGCTTGTATAGACCCAGCCTTAATATTTTGTTACATTAAGAAGTGACAGCAGTGAGGTTTCTTTTCTAAAACTGATGTTTTGGGATGGAGAATTCAGTTGCAGCGTGAACATGATGTCCTCAAACTGTTCCTGTGATGTCCTTGAAGGAGCTTAAACTTAATTAAATCCGAAGAATTAGATTATAATTACATGAGAAATCTGCTGATTTATTTTTTTACCTAAAAATCTATGTTTTCTTTTGAAACAACTCTTTATGTTTGGTACATACACATCTTAGCAGTGGGCTAGGTAAGGTAAAAGAATGCTGGCTGCTCCTGGAACAAGCCATCAGTATAAGGGAAAGAGTAGCAATCCTCAGCACACCATGAGGAGAATAGGAAAACAAACAAGCTGTAGTGATGGTTGATTTCAATTTCCCAGTATGAACTTGGAAAACTGAAAAGCAGGGCACAATAAAAAATAAAATTATAGAAGAAATAAAGAGTTATTGACCTGTGGTGTCAAAGTACTAATAGGACTTGTCCTTTCCAATCTCAGCAAAAATGTGCAGTTAGTAGATTAGAAAAAGCAAAGCCACTTTGTTCAGGTGACCCCATGATTAAATTCAATATAACTTAGAACGCTAAGCCAAATAGATCAAAACCACAATATGAACTCTCAAAGGTCTCTATGGAAAAAAAATAAATTGAAAAACGGGGAAAAGAAACAATAATGGAAGGTGTTTCTAGTGATGAATTAATTTTTTTTCTAACATTGCCAAGATGCAGATTTCTTGGGGGAAGGAAGATATGGACATGGGAAATTAATCCTTACAATCTGGCCATTGTACTTTCTGTGAACTTTATATTAGATAAATGTGATATATTACTGAATCCCTGCTAAAATTATTGTGCAAGGTCTATAGTTACAGCTTTACCTGAGAGAGTGGGGACAAATATCACTATCTATTTATATACATTTACTAATCACAGGAGGGCTGCTTGGGTTGTGGCTGTTCTCCATTAAGAGATTTAACCTCAGTCCTTTACTACAGCAGTGGAAAGCCTTTGTAAAAGTTTATATTTTATTGTTCTGGCATTGCAGAAAGAGATAAACATCTAGAAATCACACTGGAGAGCTCCCAGGCGTGCGCTGAACATGATGATGCAGATGTGGAATTAATGCATTTGTGCTGTGTCTCTTCTAAAATATCAGTGTAGAAACTTGAGCCATCTTTGGTTAGATTTTAAACTCAGTACACCTTGCTCTGTCTCATTAAGAAAGTGCAAACTTAAAATAGGAAGGAAAGCAGAAATATCTCTTTTTCAACAAATAGATAATGAATGGTCAAATTATTCAGGTGTAACCAGAACAAGGCAGTATAGACAAATCTTGGAAGCTGATTTATGTAGATCCTGGTGGAGCCTTTCCTTTCAAGGAAAGAGATGAAAAAGGCCCACCTCATTGCTATAAGGTTTTGTGCTAAAGCCTCAGCTTTGTGCCCTTTGTTGGACTGGCCATATTCATGGTTTTTCAAGCTTCAGTCTGCTCCTCTAGACAGACAGATAATTCATTTAAGCTTGCAACAGTATTTGCTTTGAGCAGTATACAAAGTATCCCACTTGCACTCTCTCACTTAATTTTTACGCTTCTGTGATCATTTGTGTAAGTAGAAAACGTTGCGGAGATGTATAAATCATAAAACCCTCTCTAACCAAGAGGTCGGTATACTTTTGGCACTTACGATATTTTTAAAGGTACATTTTTTGCAAATTTTGGAATTTACTCTCAAAAAAGGTCTTCAGGAAAAAAAAGACTTCCTTATGGCCAAAATTTCAATGAGTCTGGGCTGTGGCTCATTTTGATTTTATTTTTCTTCATAATTATTTTATTATTTTTTCATAATTATTTTAAAGTATTTTTTTACTGGGAAGCAGTCTCTTGTTTCACTTTGTATTTTTTTTTTCCTTTAATCCACATTACATAGAACCTAGTAATTTCCATTTTCTCAGTATAAGAGTCAATGCCCATAAAATGGAAAGAGAAGGGAGGAGTTAAATGACAATTTAGGAACTGAGAGGAAGAGGTATCTTTGTACACTAGAATGTAATAAAAAATGCTGAAAATGTCAAATATTATGACATGATATCAAAAGAAAATATTCACCTGATTTCTAAATTTTTTCCATCAGACATTTCAAAATATATTTTTTAATTGTTTGAAAAATAAATAGAATAGAAAAAGCACTTCACTAAAAAAACTCAGAGAACATAAATCTAGTATTAGATTAGTGGAACATAAGGGTACGAACTGGGATCTCCTGATTCTTGATAAATGCCTTGCAGGAAAGGTTATTGCCCAGGTTGGATTGGTTTTCCTTTTCACTGGCCAGAAATGCTATTCAGCACCTGCAAAGTGTTGTGGGTCAAAAGTGATTGAGGATGGCTTTGTATAAATTTATTTTTAATACCTCAGGTTTCAGAGCAGCCTTTTGGAGCTAGCTCTGCTGATTTTGGTGTAACTCTAAGTTATGGCAGAACAATGTATGCCTGAAACTTTATTTTTTATTGTCAAAATACATATCTGAGTTTAAAAAGAAGAATCTGCTTCAAACACTGTCTTGGGGATCGTGGCAAGGGCTCATAAGGACATACCTGACAGAGCATTTGTTCCCTAGCTCACAGGAGGCTGAGAGTCTCTCCACTTGTTCAATTCGTGGACTAACATCCAGATCAGCTAAAGGATGACATTTTTTGAGTGTTCCATCTGCAGTTCACATTAAACATATGCAATGCCATATGGTCACCAAGAGGATATGGATTTTATATTTATTAGGTAAGCTACCAGAACTAATATTAGGCATGAAGCAGTTTTTATGCCATCAAAAGAGCAAAGAACCCAAAATATCAGAAATAAGATGGAAACTCGAAGAAATGCCCCCTGGCTTATTATTAGTATTGTACAGAGGTGTGCAGTGACAATAATGAGCCCTGCGGAGACAGTCAGATCAGATTTCATCCTGACGGAATCATGCATCCAGGTGTGTTTGGTTAGCCCTCAGATCTGCAAGTATGCCTTTTATCAGCAATTCCTCATGCCAAGAAATGCACTGATAGCTTGTACTAGCAAATGGGTAAAGCTGGCAGCAGTTGTCCCATCTGTAATCAGCACCTAGTTTTACATCTCTTGTATCCAGCTGCCGTCCTGTTATTCAAGATGTTGATTCATCTTCAATTCTTCCTCCCCAGTCTTACCCCCCCTCCCCTTTAATCAACAGTCTCTCTTGAGTTACAATCAACTATAAACATGGATATCCTAGATAACCCTCAAGCCAGGGAAAGAGTGATGCTATTCATGTCACCAGACCCATCACCCTTAGCCAAAGCAGTCCTAAATTCAGGCTGAATCCTCTCTGTCAGCCCTCTGAAAGCACCATGAGACAGCACCAGGAATTTATATTTTAGTACTTTTTAAAGGCCAGGATGTATTCTGGCATTGCTAGGCACGTTTTTTCCTAGACATCGACCTCAGGAGCTGCCTTGACAGTACAAGGTGGGATGTGATGCTCAGGGATGCTCTGGTCTCAGGCACTGCTGCAAGGCTCACAGGTGTCTGCTCCAAGTCTGAGAAGTGTCAGACCAAAACAGCCTCTCAAAGTTTCCCAGTAAAGGACTTCAAATTAGCAACTTCTGCTTCTGTTTCTCTTTCAGCAAATGCCACAAAATTTAATGCACACTCCTGTCCCCAGACTCCATAAAGCTACACTTATACTTCATAATGCTGTACCTTCTGCACTGAAATATCAAATTATCTCCTCTCTCTTTTTTTTTTTTTCTTATTTTCTTCTTTCTTTCTCTTTCTTTCTTTCTTTCTTTCTTTCTTTCTTTCTTTCTTTCTTTCTTTCTTTCTTTCTTTCTTTCCTTCTGCACAGAAACCAGTGTGAGTTGCTCTTAATAACAAATTGAGCTACCCATGGGCAGATGCTGGATGCTCCAGTAGTCTGTGTATAGGTACCTACAGGTACTAAATTTAGGTGGAATAGGGTATTTCTCTCACAAATACCTGAAATCACCTCTGTGTCAACTTTAGAATGACAAATCTGTCCATAAATTCAATATAATCCACTGTGCACATCTAACTACTCCAAAACACTGGAGAAAGCTTTAACAACTTTGAGACTTTTAATTTGGAAGAAAAAAGGCCATGAACCAAAATAATTTCCAGAATCATAGATTCCTAAAGGTTTTTTCTGAGACAGGAAGGAAATCTTCTTGTTTGTTTGGCCTTTTGAATCTCAGAATTATTAAGGAAATATTTTCTTCTGCCTATGATGGTCCAGGGGAATTAGCAGTATTCAAAGAACTCTACATCTACAGGGCTAACCACCAGTTGCAATTACTAAAAATATTTGTAATTGTTAATTTATGCCTAAGAACAGGTAGCTTCTCATTAAATCAGTGCTTTATCATTTATCCAGGTTACTGGTTTCCAATTCCTGTGATTTTTGCATAGTAATAAAAAAGTAGTGTATTCTTTGGGTTTGAAAATCTTGAGTTATCACAGCATATGTTCAGCCAAAGGAACTTATATGTATTCAGATTAGGACTGAAATGAGTCTTAAACCACATTTATTAAAAAACAAGTAACATATAAATAGCAACATTATTCAATATAATTGAATATAGTCCATGTTGTATTAATGTTTTACTTGAGCAAGAATTGTTACGAAAAACCTGAGATTGGTGTGGTTTTGTTTGCTTCATTTCAAACAAAATTATTTTGATTAGAGCTGGCCAAAACTCACAATTTTTATTTAGTGGGAAATTTTTCTATTCCAGCACTTGTTTTTTTCCTAAATCTGGTCAAACTTGAAAGACTGAAATTTCACACAATTTGTTATTAAAAAACAAACAAACAAAACAAACAAACAAAAAAGGAACCAGTAAAACATATTGTCTGTGTGATTTCAATACTATATTGCATTTTACATGCTACTGACTTGCCCCAATGAGTTGCAGTTCAAAAGTCTCATGGAATCATCCTCCTTCCATGGCTCCCTGAACTGACAGCAGCTCCCTAGGTAAAACCTTCATGAACTAGAGTAGAGAATTCTCCAAGGAAAACTTTGATTGACAAGGCCATGGGGGACAAAATGCAATAAAAGAAGAAAGGAGTTTTCTTCAGGACATGGGTGGTAGAACACCTTGGAGTGACTTGCTGTTTAAATGAAATAACAGGGAAGGAAGCAAACATCATTCCAACACAAAGAAGTAGAATTTGCTGGAAAAAACCCAAACCAACTCGTTTCTGCCAGTGATACAACTTAAAAAAATAATAATGGTGGAGTAGAGGAGAATTATGGCATTGCAGTGGTTTGTCATTTGTTCCTGTTTGTAATTTCTCTGGGCACTATGATATGTTGACACAGGAATTTGGAATATGCTTATGCCATGATTATGGATGTTTTCATTGAGTAGTTATGAGGCTGCATTCTTCTGACCTCTGCAAGTATAACAAGATATTTATAAGATCACTGTAACCCCCAATGATGTTATTAATGTAGGTATGTTCTACACACAAGTGAATTATAGTCCAATAAATAGAATAAAATTCAGTGTAGAACAAATGCTTTATAGTTTTGAATACATCCATGAAATAATACATGGATGTGTTTATGAAATGGAAGATTTTAAAATGCATTCTTCACTTTTTCCCTGATACACTGGTTCCATCATCAATTACCACCACACCCTCCCATGCCAGGGAGACTGTGCAGATGGAAATCCTAACTTTTGCTTTGTATCAAGAAGAGAGGCACGTCACTGCTACAAGTGACTGTGGGGTTTTTCTGCTGAAGAACAAATTTCAGTGGAAAACTCCTGTCCAGCTCTAATGTATATTGATCACTATGCGCTGCAGGATTCCTGGAAGGCACAACCAGCACATGTGAAGCCTCAGTGAAGCCTGGGTGCAGAGGCAGCTCCCAGTGTCCTCAGCCTTTCTGGGCTGGGAAGCAGCTTCAGGACACACTAATTAGCTCCAGCAGAGCAGTCCACTAGGATTTTTGGTCTCACTTCAGGTTTCACTTCACTTTAATTAGATATTAAGTATCTAAGGAAAACACGTCCTTTAAGCTATACTCAGTGGGCAAAAGGTCTCGGGGTTTTTCTCCTGAAGACTGTAATAATATTAGAATAGAGAGTTAGTAATATATCTCTTTATTAGCTTATTTATCAAGATTTTTTTTGGGTTTTTTGAGCAATGGATTTTTATTTTTTTTAGCAGAAATAATTCAAATTTTCTGTAGGGTTTTGTGTGCACTGATAAATGTTTAAGACAAGCATGAAACACCAGGAGATTTAGTTGCGTGCCTAAAATTGCACCTGCCCTTAAATAATACTCTATTTGTTGGACATGCCAGACATTCCAGGAATAAAGTGCCCATGCTCTGACTACACACAAATACATAATTTCAGAACTCCTGTCTCGCCCATCTCTGCTTTGCTATTGATTGACATCGCACAACAAATGCATGGCAAGACAAAGGCAGCAGGGCCAGCAGCTAATCCCCAGCTCCAGGTGCTCTCAGGATGGTGGCAAAGCCCCTTGCCATGGCCAGGGAGCCAGGGAAGAGCAGCACCAGATGGCCCTGCAGACAGTGGCGTGGAGCCAGTGACAGCCCCGCCAGGCAGAGCTGGTTTCATCCTAGACAACCAAAAGCTCTGTGTCCTGGGAAGTGCCATGCCACGGGAGCTCAGAGTGTTGGCTCGGGAACACCATGGGGCTCAGGGCAATAGGATCCTAAAGGAGCAGGGTGCCAAGGGGCATGGGGGAAGTTTGGTAGCTGAGCAAAGGACCAGCTTGGGTCAACTGAGGACAGATCTGAACCATGGCTTGCAAGCCCTGCTTGATTCCAGCTCAGTCTACAGAGACATTTGGATCCCTGTAATATGTCTATAATCTCAGAGTTTTCATTAGTAAAGCTATTTCAGTCCCCTAGTATGACAGAGATGACTGTAGCTAGGCAGGGCTACAGCATACTTGCAAATACTTCAATTGTATTACTCTTTTTCTTGAGTGATTTGTCTTGTGCCTTTGCACTTGACTAATTTCATGTTCCTGATACTTGTTCCATTTAACATTCTATTTGTATTTTCCATTCTGTTCCTACCAAGATGTGCACTTTCACCAACATTACTGCTAATGATTTTCTCTTCTTTTCATCAATAAAACACATATTCTCTGGAGTGACAGTAAGTTCATCTGGTAGAAAAAAAAGCATTACGGTTAATAAGACAACACAAACAAGGAAGAAAATTTGTTTCAGCCTGGCAATGGTAGCATCACTCTAGCTCTGCCACTTTTGTGTATATGGGAGAGGAGGAGTAGGCTCTCTTCTTCCTTCCATTTTCAACAGAGGCTTTGTGGTTCAGTTGCTAGAACTAGAGGGATAATTTCTTTCTCTAGTATTTATTTACAGAATGTGTCAAAACCAGAAATACCAGATAATGGAAGTGTTTTGATAGGCAACATGAAATACAGAGTATGAGATGAGAGGGTGGGGCTTATCTTCTGGTAGCTGATTCCATGGACATCTTTGCCTACTCAGGCTGTCCATCTCTATCTTTTATCATGGAACAAAAGCATTATTCATAATATAAGTTTCCCCATGTGCAGGAGCACTGCAGAAGTTGATTTCTCAGTAAGGAGCAATGCTGGGATTTGGTTGTACACCTTTCTCTGACTGACCACGTGGGTTTGTCAGTGGCCAGCCTGCATCAGTGTGGTGTGGAATTCCATCCTAAGCACACGATTGCAGCATGGTTTTGTGGCCTACAGATGTTGGCCTTCGACAACTAATCTGGCTCTTGCAGAGCAAAATGAAAAATTTCATGGCACATTCTGTTTTCTGTGTGCTTTGTGGCAAATGATACATGAGCCTGTAACCTTATTTTATAGTCAAAACTGCTACTGTGCTTATTCATGGGCAGCATAACCTGAGCAAAACAGTCTATTGTCTGTGTTCCCTTTTTTGGACAAAATCCACAGAAGTATTTCTTAGTCATATAAATCCCCAGCTTTTACAAAGTCAATTTACTAGTACTAAATCACAAATTTGCATCCATGAGAAAGAAAATGGCCTAATGATTAGCCAGTAGACAGTGGGCTGAGGAGGAGGCACTGTCCCTCCCATGGTGCAGTGCAGAATTCAGTCTCCAGAGACTTTCATGCTTGGGCTAAGTGTTGAGTGAGGTTGATTTTTTTCCCCTGCTTCTGTGCCAGCTCTGCTTTTTCCACCTCTCTGCAGCAGCAAATGATTGTGCACATGCCTGGGTGTGAAAGTAGAAATAATAGGTTTTGTCAAGCTGATGAGTTGCAAGCAGCTTGAATTTTCAATCTTTTTTTTTTTTTTTTTTTTTTTTTTTTTCCCTAGGAAAAACTGTTTTTTTTTTTTTCCTGGTGTAAAGTTATTCCCACAGCTGCAGTCTCTGGTGTGTGTGGAAATCACAAGGTAATAAAGTGCTGGACAGCCACTGATTTTTTTTTTAAGAAGCAACCCAACAAAACTGGCCAGTCAGATTGCTGGCTGGAGTGTTTGACTAGGAAATGGATGCTCAAAGGATGCTTCCTGCCAAGGCTCTTTGATGTCTGTGGTCCTCAGCCTTAGCCATTTTTGGTCCTGTTGACTTTTCCCTGCAAGATGGCCACTAATAAGTTAGGATGCTTTCAACATGTAATAATGATTATTTATCATTAAAATAGAAATTAAATTAAATTAAAATTTAATTTAATTTTCATTAAATTGAGAGCTGGTTACTGCGTGGTGATGAATAAACACCTCTGGCTATCTCTTTATTCCAACAATTATAAAGAAAGATAGAGCTTCCCAACTCCAACAATGACTCAAGGTCAGATTATAATATCCATGATGAATTTTGCCTGTTGGCATAGATATCCTCACTACAAATACAGGTAGTGAAAGAAAAAAATCACACTCTCTTATGCCTGTAATATCTTTAAAGCAGAAAAAAATTGCAACAGAACACTGAGTCTGGAGACTGAATATGATAAATCCCTAAAATACTGAACATAAATATGATAATGCGTAAAACAATATAAAAAGACAAGATTAGGAAGCTCATTTGACTACATGCATAAGAGGAAGAAAGATTACATCAATATTTTATTTATTAGTCCAAAATAAAACGTATTGACTTACAACTAGCTTGTGTAAAAAATGCCTAATTTTAAGTACATACTTTCAGATGTTAATATAACCACTTGCCATATGTCTCTAAAATGATAATTATAGAAGGGACCTTTTAGTGCCTGAGATTTTGTCTAGAAATTGTGCCAACTCCTATAATTCCTCAAGTATGTGCCTTCTTCGGGGGCATTAAATTTTAATCCTGCTGGGTTTTGTTAAATAAAATTCCTATTCATAGAGTGATTCTAATTAATTCTTGACCCTCCCAAAAGGAATTCCCCCTTGTCCAAGACCTTTCCAAGGTAAAAGAAATATCTTTTAGAAGTACTGCAATAACTCTGAAGCTGCAGTGGTTCTAAAGAGGTTTTCAGGTGTGTTCTAAAATATATGAAACCAATTGGCTTTCAGAATGTGGCTGACCACAAGGTAAGTGCTTGTATGAGCATTAAAGCTGGTATTTTCACTTATCTTCCTCAAGGGATATTACCCATAATATTTGAAGTCAACATAAAATATCGGAAATGTTTTTGGTACAAATTTTACGTTGCCTCAAAGAGTCAAGCTGTGTCTTCCCTTGAGTACTATAGCTATGACTACAGTCTTCCCTGGGCTCCGGGCCACAACTATAAACAAATAATTAAACGTTCCAGCAGCATGGTTTCCTCCATCAGTGGTCAACTTATGCAAGAGGACACTGAAGCTGTTTGAGAAAGAGGTATTTCCCATGTGATGTGCTTAGGAAGAATTGCAAAAATCACTTATACTACCTTTTAATTAGAACTCCCTGTCACAATTATGCTTTCTTCTTTAATTTTTATTATGTTTGCTTAAATATATAGGCTTACATCTGGGAAAAGGATGACAAATATTTTCTGTACAAGTACAGAAGAGCTCCAGAGGGTGTGAGGGTGTACACAAACAATGCTTGTAGAAATCCTGCCATTAAAATGAGAGTAATGATAGAATTTCCTGAGTTGGAAGAGACCCATCAATATCATTGAGTCCAGCTCCTGGACTCAATGGACTCTCCTGCACAGGGAGCCCCAAGAATTACATTATTTACTTGAGAGCATTGTCCAAACACTTCTTGCACTCTGGCAGGCTTGGGGCCACAACATTGCCCTGGAGAGCCTCTTCAGTGCCCAACCATCCTCTGAGTGAAGAAGCTTTTCCTGATATCCAGCCTAAACCTCCCCTGACACAGCTCCAGGCTATACTCTCAGGTGCTGCCGCTGATCATCAGAGAGGTGAGATTGGAGCCTACTCCTCTTCTTCCCCTCACGAGAATGTTGTAATTGCAATGAGGTCTCACCTCAGTCTCCTCCAGGCTGAACAGACCAAATCACCTCAGCTGCTCCTCATAAAGTTTATTCTCTAGATTTACAAGGCTGATTTTTTTTCCAGCTGTCGATTTGGACACGCAGACTCCTCAGCTACAGTAAGGACTTGCTTCCTCAGAATACATACTGGTATTATGTGGTTAATTCCTAGGGATTTTGAGCCTAGATATGAAATTTCTGGTGTCCCCTGAACATGGAAGATGCTGCGTGAGTGTGCTGCCATCCAAAAACGTGCACATGGTCCAATGGGTTGACCCCATTAGCTTGAAAGCCAAATTTTCCTGTTATGTCCTTCATGTGCCACTTCATGTGCTTTCATGGGTGAGCAGATGCCTGTTTCTGATCAATTACCCTTGTTACCCTTTCTGATCAATTACACACCTGATCGATTATCCTTGTTTATGCTTTCAAAACATTTGTCCTTTAAACTAGAGGTTTTAGCAAAAGGTAGGGAGAGAAGCTCTTGGGGTGAGTTCCTCTGCAGACAGAAATAATTTGGCCTTAGATACACGGTGAAGCTGAATGGATCAAATTAATGCTTTGGAAAGCGTTTCATGTTGGCTGAAAGCTGCTTTAAACCATTTGCTAAAATTCTCTAAGATGGACAGTAAAATCTTTTCTTTTACTTTGTTGAGAATATTTGCTAGTATTTGTCCCCTGCATCTAACCCAGACGACATGAACAACTGTAAGCCCTTTTACAAGCCTTGTCAAGAGTGTTTCTTGGGGCCTTACAAAGAGTTTCACATTACTAACCATGGCGTGTTTTACTTGGTACTTGAGTGGAAGGAGCCTCTATCATCCAACATGCCAAATAGAAATAGAAGACACCACACAAAAATTTCTGTCTGCCCTAGATAGAAAAAATACTGGGGAAAAATAGTTGGCAGGAAAACCTTAATGAAGAGTAGTGATAGCTGAAGGCAGTGGTTGAACAATCTGCAGTCCTCAGTATTGCCATTTTTCCCAGGTCTCTTTCTGAGGACAGTGGAGACTTTGTACCTTCAAATTGATTAAATCCTCACAAATTAAGGCAGAAAAATTCTGAGCAGGCTGTAGGAGTTGTCTAAGACATGGATGAAGCAGGACTCATTTGAGATTGCTTGGCTCTGAGTGGCTACTGAGGAGCAAATTGCTTATAAGTCATTGAACAATCACTGATATGATAAATTCCTAAAGAGCTCTTTTAAAGAATTAATTTTCATATTTTTACTACTCCAGTTACATGGAAATTTGTATACAAGTGAGTTATGCATGCTGTGGGAAACAGTTTTAAAATTTCTTTTTCCATTTAAATTCTTGACCATAACATTATACTAATGTAGTTGCATTGAATATTAAACTGATTTAAAGGTACTAATACTATATACAATATACATTCTTTAGCATGCAAATATCTTAATGCAATAGCAAAATGCAAATTGGAAAATATTGTTCACATTCTTGATAAAATATTAGCATTTTGCATTAATTCCTGATGGTTTATAATCATTATAGTAAAATGAACTGAACTCTTTAATTTATAAAAGTGTAAATGAGCTCTGACTCGATTGCTAGACCTTACAGTGTCACAATATGTCTATTAATTTTGAGTGCAGAGAATGAACCCTTATAAAACCACTTACAAAATAGCTACCTCTGGCAGATGTGCCGAATTGAAATGCTGAGTGCTTCAGAAAAAACCTGTTGTGGTCTTGTGAGCTAGAATAAAAGAAGTCCCAAACTTTAACCTTAGAAAAAAAGAGTGCAGTTCGTACACAATTAGATATTTACCAAAATTATTGCATCTGAGTGATTAGTAGGAGCATAAATGAACTGACAGTTCCTTTGAGGACATTCCTTGTTGACTGTCTGTAAATCTGGGATCTTTGTGCTTAGGTCCCTAAAAGGACAGAAGATTAGGATGTGGCAGTGCCAGCACCAGTGAAAAACAAACCAAACAGAGAATAAGGCAGTCAAAAACTTTATATATCCTATATATCCTATGTGGCTCTACCAGACCTCCATTTGAACTGTGGTTACCTGGCTTCTCTTCCATGTTGTGGTAAAGATGTGGATACGATCATAAATAAAGCCTATCGCCTCAGATATTCCATTCCTCCCTCTCTCTCACATCATATTATTCCCCTTTTTCCTAAAAAAATTTGGGAATTCTTCAGGGAAGAAAATTTGTGTCAGCTTACCACATTGCCCTGACCTGGGCTGACCCTCTGAGTGCTGCTGTGACACAAACCATTCTTTAATCCAGCATTTTTACCATGGGAAATTCTTTAGGGAGAAAATACTGCATTTGCAGCAATTACAAAGAATATTTCTCTTCCCCAAAACAACAGTTCACCTACCATGAGAGTAGTATGCACTTCCACCACGAACGCAATGGGTAAATGCTGTCAAAAACAGATTAAAATCTTTGCTGAAATTTCCCATGCTAATGCATCTTTTATGCAAAATAATCACTAGGTTTTTGGTTTTTTTTTTTTTCTAAATGTGTTTTCCTTATGCAGAGAGTGTTAATGGAAACACATTCTATACTGAAAAAACGTTTACTGTTTGTTTTTAAAAACAGCTTCTGTAACACAGATCTTTTTAATGAAAATATATTGTAAACGTAAATTTTAAATTTTACAATACATTGTAAAGTATTTTTATGCTGCAGCACTCTTCAAAGGAACTGTCCATTTATACTGCACTGATTGTTTTCTAGTAAAACACATTAAACAAATCCTGTTTAAAACCAATATCTAGATCAAATTTATATGAACAGTTTTAGCCAAGCATTTTATACAGAATCAACTTTATACAGAAAGAAACGTTTAAGCTACTTCTTTTTGATTAACTGTATAGTGACTTTTTTCATTTTCAGTGGAAAAAGTGAAGAAATAAGGGTAATACAAGTAAGTTTTGAGAGTAGTCCCATTAAAATATGCTTTACTTTCAGGTAAAATTGTTCTCCAACTAAGTTATACAGAACTGCCTCTGTAATCTTTCTTCTCTACTCTTGGGTTAGGAGAATTCACCGTGCCCTTAGGCAGGGCCTGTATTTAAAAAAAAATCATGTGCTAGAGGTCAACAAGACTGAAAACAACACCACTGGGTAATAAGCCAGATTTGTCAGTGTCCTCTCAAGAAAGATTTTGGTTGTAGATCTGTACATTCCCTCAGGAGAAGGTGGGTTAATACACAGCCTTGCTTTTTTCAAAGCAGCACTTCCCAAAGATCTTTTGTGGCTTTTCCCCACAGCAGCAGCTCCACTGTGTCTGACAGGAACCCTGTAGGCATTGTGCTGTGATGCTTCCCTGTAACTTCTTCTCCATAAAGGTATTCCCATCATCTTCCTTCCATTATTCTGTGCTTCTTCCCTTTACCTTCTCCATAAAGGTGTTCCCATCCTCTCCACTGCAGCTTCTGAGTCTGTGCCAGGTGGTCAGGCCTGGGTCTTCCCTGCTGAGTCCCTGCTTGCAGAGGGACTGTCTGTGACTCCAGTAAGAGTTTGGTGCTGAAGAGGAAGAAACAGAATCCTGAAAGGTTAGAAGTTTGAGATTCAGATTTGAATCCTAAGATGCCACCTGTGCAAAGTAAGGAATTCGGTCACCAAGGCAAGGAGTCTTTTTTTCATTGTCAAGCCTTGTCCCATCACATGATTGAGAACTGCTTAAAATGCAGCTGCCCAGCCCTCTTATTCTCACCTTTTTTTCCAAGAGGCAGTGGCCTGTAAGAGCAAATAGCCCTTTTTCTTTTTTCTTTTTTTTTTTTTTTTCCCTTAAAACTCAGGGTTTAAATCTAAATGAAACTAAGTAAATGCTTTATTTCTCCAGTTACTCCTGTGCAACCAAATAGACGTGTGGGTCCCTCCCAGGATGACTTATCTATCTTTGAGTGCCATGAAATTATACACAGAGAGCCACCACATGGTTGAAGCTGGGATAGACATTCTCTGCTTGTTAACAGGAATGGACTGGTAGCAATTTGGGAAGGATTAGTTCCTCCTTTAAAGATTAAAGATTATCACTGGCCTTGTTTAAAAATCACTGTTCTTTAACACGTTTGGGTTTTTGTGGTTCTAGCAAATACGTTGGAAACGCTCACTGGTGGTGAAGGTTTTGGAGGTGTGAAGAGGAGCACTGGGAGCACGCAGGGGGAATGTGGGCCAAAGAACAGATGCATGGCTTGCTCTTTGATTGTCAGTGTCCAGTGTTCCCACTGCCTCACAGAGAAGAGAGAGATTAGAAGTTCTGTGTTCTCTCTAAGCCCTTGCAGAAGTTTCCAGGCTTTGGCATCACATCAGATAGAGATGTATTTTAAAATTCTTTAGGTGACTTTAAATGGACTCTTTCAATATGTGAAGTTATCACTTCCTATTGTAGAACAGTGGGAAACTGAAGTGCTTAGACAGAGAGCTTTATTTAAAATCCTAGCATTTTCATACAGCTAGCTCATTTCTAGGGCTATAACAGCCTTGAAGCAAATTATCCATTGTCTGGTTCAGGCTGAGCATGATAAGCTCTCCATCTCATTGTGTTCAGTGTTATTTCTCTTTTTTGTTTTTGCTCTCTCTTAAAACTCCAGCAAGAAAAGAAAACTACCTCAATACTCAAATATCTTGCATCAGGTTGCTACCATGAGTCTTTCACCTTTAGCCATAACAGGAACTTTAAATCACTATTTAGCAAGGATGAATATTAGGAAAAGGCTTCTGTGCCTTAGTTGCTCATGATTTTTCTCTATAAATAAAAAGGACACAATTTTAAATATGGCTTTTGTTTCAGTGTAGCGTTACAATAGATAAACATTCAATAACAGTGAGCTGTGACATTTACAGAGAGGAAAACTTTTGAACACAGAGATTTAGGAAATTCTCAGGATTCTCAAGAGCAAATCTAAAATATTGCATCTCATTGTCCCCAGCTGAGCTCTGTGGACATTCACTAAGAAAAATCACTTTCTGTCTGCTATAAAGGAGGCTTCTGAATATGTCCTTTTTTTCCTGGCCATTTTACCTAGACTGAATTTGTTTCATGGTCTGAATTTTGGTCTTCTCTTTAGAGTTTTTATAAATGGTCTCAGGTAACCAAGAAGGTGAGTAAGTTTTGGTGCTGAAAAAGCCATGATATTTCTAAGTTCTGTCTGCAACCTTTGAACTTTGGTGTAAAAAGTATGACCTAGATATGGGAGTGAGGAATTGAATAAAGGAGCAGTGTCTATTGATCTCTGTGGACTTTAAGGAAGGTAAAATGGTTTATAGGGTCTCTTTACTCTCACTGCCTAGAACAGCTGGGCAAAGAGAGAGGAAATGGCTTTCTCCTAATACTTGCCAAATAACTGCTGCAAATTATCCCTCCAAGGGACAAGGTAGACAAAGAGAGTATGTTCATAAATCAAGAATAAAGTGGCAAGACTGTGGCCAAAATTCAGAGAGAAGGATTAAATAAAAGTTTATGGCATAGAAAATTGATTTACAAAATTGAAATAATTTTTTATTAATAAGCTACTTGGACTACCAGTCCATGATTAATTAAATGCAATCTGTATTACAGAGTTATCCAGTAAGAACAAGTTATATATGTACATTATATATATCTCTATTTCATACAAGTAGTGTTCTGTAAATGAGCATGTGCCCAGTATTTCCAGGTATCCTATGCCCAAGGCAATCTGATTCAACAGCCTGTGTAAGCTACAAAGAAAATGAGAAGAAATTCTTGCAACAAAGAAAGCTTGTAAAAGTGAAACCTCTTTTTTTTTCTTTCATATTATGGGGAAAACACTCATCATAATAGTCTGACATATTCTTTGATAGGAAATAACTAATTTCTTGATTCTGCAGTTCCTTGGTTGAATGAAATTAACAAAATGTGTTACGGTACAGAAAACCTAGTTATTCAATTACACTTACTGTTGTGCAGTAAAAAAAAAAAAAAAAGAGCACAGCCTAACAAAACACTTGAGTGTTTACAAGCTGAAATATATTTCAGCAGCATCTTATTGGGAGTTAATATCTTAGGTGATATATCAGCACTAAATGTACTATCCCAACTGAAATAATAAATTTCATTTTACTTGTGCTTAATAGCAAGCATGAATCAGAAAATGTTTCCTGAATTTTATTAAAATTCTGTTATAGCTCATTTATAACTGAGGACAATGAAGTGCATACAGAATACAGAATGGTATAATCAGTGAGAAGATAAAGAACTCCAAGCTACCTGTTCTATATTGTTAACATAAATGGAAAATAAGATTGGATCAAGAAAAGAGTTTTGCAAGACTGCCTTGGTTTTGTTCTCAACAAAATTTTCTCCTCTGTCATTTGACATGCAGTTTATTCTGTGTAGATCTTGAAGTCTTCACCTAGACAATGAATGTATGGGCTGCACGTGGCCTCAGAGCAGTGTGTGTGTGTTTGTGCCACCTAGGACTTGCTGCAATTAAGGCAATAAAATAAAATTAATATAAAATCAAATAAAATAAAATCTGGAGCACTTCAGCCTGAGCTGCAGTACTTCAGAAGCAGCTGACAGAATCCTTCACTTGTGTCACCTCTGATCTGTATATGGTGGAAACTGTGTGGCCTACAGAAACTGAGTGATCAAACAGCATCACTGGGTTTCTGCAATAAAAATTACATAATGTGCTTTTCAATTCAACTGTGCCTGGGAAATTGCAATGCTATTTTTGAGGGGCAGCTGAGCAAAATGCGTATCCTATTGACGCTTCTTTTGGAGTAGAGCCCAGTAACTAGAACTTTTTTGCAGTAGACCTGAATTCTTTTTCCTTAGGTTTTGCAATACACCAGTCTCCAGGGATAACTATTATCATTTGGAATTTACATTGACTTCCTTGAGAAGTGAATGCCTGTTCATGTATGTGTGTGTGTACATAGGTGTGAAAGTCCTGTACATATTTTCAGCTATTCTATTTCTGAAGTGCTCAAGAATGATTGACAAAGATTTATCATATACCTCTGTTTGAGGGGTTTTTTTCAGTAAGGCATCAGAACATTTTGATCTGCAGGTACTATGAAGCAATACAGAGCTTTATTTTTCAGAGCCAATGCAGTGTTGGCTTTGGCAGAGGAGAGGATGCCAGGTGTTTGTCACCTGAAGCAGTTATTTCCAGTTTGGAACAATCAACATTTAGTACTAGCCAAGATGATGCTGTTAGATCTGTAGGTGAAGAACTTGGAATTTCTTACTACCAAAATTCTTTGTCTTTAAGAAGCCTTTTCCTGAGACTTTCTACTTTTATTTATTACGTTTTTACTAAAAGTGAGTGCCATTATAAGCATTAGGCATGGAAAAGTGAAGCAGCAAGAGCTGTAATATCTACTATTTAAACTGTTAAGCCATTTTGTAAAGCCTTAAAGGTTGGAAATGTAAGGAATTAAAAACACATTAAAAATGCATTTGTGAAGTCTAGAAAGTACTGTTGGAGTTCAATGATTCCCTTTTTTATCAATATAATGTTACCTCTCTTCCTTTTATTTCTCTGTTTATATATTTAAGCATAAATGTGGATGTGCACTTATAGTGTATCAGGTCCCCAGTTAGAGATCTATGTAATTTAAACTGTATATATGCATTATTATCAGATCTCTACTGCTTACTGCTGCTGAGTGCTACGTAGGTGATAACAGCTGGACACTCCTCACTGAATAAACTGATGCCTGAACTAAGAACAATGTACACTGAACCAATCCTATAAAGGCAAAAATAGTAGGGTTTTTTTTTTTAATTTATTTTTTTTAAGCTTAGTTCCATGTGCTGAAGGTGGGTGAGAAGTCTCCACTTCCCTGTAATGTCTTATAATTTACATAATTTCTCAGTATCAGTAAATTAATTGTTCTGTCACTGGAAATAAATTATTCCCCCAACTTTAGGGAATGTTTATAAAGTTGTTTTTTTTAAATCTCTATGAAGTTGTTTTGTCTGCAGAAATCCTAATTTAGAAATTTTAGTGATTTAAAACTCAGCAAAAACTCAGTAGTGGAATTCCTAAGGAAAAAGAGGAGGATATATCACCATACCACTGAGAAGTATCTCTTGGAAACTGTCCAAGAGAGAAATTCTATCATTACCCTTTCCCAAATGATTTTTAAATGCCCTACCAACATTTATTCATTTTGTTACTCTATGAAATAAAAATCTCCAAAATATCCAGTATCAGAACAATTTTGAATCTGTTCTCACCTGAAGAAAAATGCACACACACTTATATCTGTAAGTATTTATAAATACATATGAAAAAAAATCTTATTCTTCTTTATCATAGACCTTGGATTATTAAGACAACTCACCTATTATTGGTTCCAAGTTTAATGTCCAAATTAGAGGCTGGATGTTCCAGGCATCTGCTGTTACAGCCCAGTGCCATTTCACAGCAAAAAATATTGATTGTCAGTGGGAACTTGACATTTAAAATAATCCTGCACCATTGATCCTTACTGTAAATACCTTTACAATAATCTTTTTATTAAAAAACCTCTAAGAAAGATGAACTAAGGATTGGAAAAGAGCTATTAACGAGTAAAAAAAAAAATAAAAAAGTGAATAACCTCAGACAAACTTTAGATATTTAATACGTTTGGAATATATTTTAGGTATTAGATATTTGGAAGATTACTGTGGATAATTATTAACTTCTGGCACAGAAATGGTCTATTTGTTAATATCTCAGATCCTATATATAGTTCTTGAATTCACACTATTTTAATTCTTTATTCTTTTAATAAAATGAAGTATAAGTTCACTCCTTTAAGACAAATGATTATTCTTTTTCTAGAATGCCAACAAAAATAATTCTATTTAACTGAGATAAATGAGGATTTTTTTTATAATTAAAGAAGTAAATGTTAGAAATGTTAGAAATATAATAAAAGTAATCAGAAAATCATAAAGCAGTTTGTCCCATAAAGATACACAAGAATCTTCTTACAGGAATCCACAGAGATCTCTGTGTGGTAGCAGAACACAAGAAAACCCTGCAGCTGGCACTGGTAGTTTAATGTTACTTGTGACTTGAGTCATCCTAGTAAGGAAATCAGTATTGGGCTCCTCCAGATGCTGGCCCCTGGGCCTCTGAGTTTGTGCATTTTGAGGAAAAGCTGGGAGAAGGACAAGGCATTTTCCATGGCCATGTATAGACGTGTGACTGTTTTGAAAAACAATTAATAGCTGCTAGTTACCATTAGCAGGTAAGGAGCATCAAATCCAGTGACAAAGCTCAGTCACACAAACCTGATCCATATGTATTGACCCTCACCGTGCTTCTTAAACCCCAGCTTTTGTCACAAGAGGTGACAAAAGACAGATAGTTAAGGGTTATTGCTGTCATCACCACCAGGACAGGTTTTTTCCAGCCTATTCCACATATTCTGTTCCCAGATGGTTTCAGAGAGCATTTTATTTGGTCCATTTTTTGGCTTCAAATGAGAGTTGAGTGGTTTTGTCTCGGATCCATTCTGCCTTTTTGTATCTCTTCACTTAGACTGCCAAAACTTGGATCCTGTTTTGTGGAAATAAAACTCCACATCACATAGGGACTGCCCAAATTTATAAAGAAAAAAACCTGTAGAAGACCAAGATCATCATGTGGCACATGGATCTCAATCCTGAATATTTCCTTGTGAAATATGAGGACAGGTGTAATTCTGATGAGTGTTAGCTCTGATGTAAATCAGGAATAGCTGCTCTGAAGTCAGCAGAGTTGTACTAGTCTAAAAAGGATGTGGGAAGATCAGGCTGCACATACATTACTAATATTAATATTAAATTTTCTGTGTCTATACATGTATGCATAGAAATCAAGATATTTTTTATTTCATAATTATCTCTGCTACTAGGAGAATTTTTGTCAAAAAAAAAAAAAAAAAAAAGTTAGGCCTAGAACTTAAAATGTTGGATTCCGAATTATTTGGTGTTGTCCAGATAAAACACCGCAGGTCATATTTTTTTTTTAAATCTGCTGTCATTTGGACTTTACTACTTAAATTTCAATTGTAATTATACTTGCCTATCCCTAGACAACAAGAGCAAAAATTTGCCAGAGCTGTTATCAGAGTTAATTCAGTCTAGAGTTACATTTTCAAACACTGTTAATTGGGGGTATATATAAGATCCATAGTACTATGTAATTTACTCAGATTGAAGATCTGGATCTTGGAGATTGTTTTCAAGGATGAATGAAACAAAAAAGTTGTGAATATGTCTTATTATCTGTCAATATTGCAAAGATTCTCTAGGAATAGTAGAGAGTACAGTACGAGCTAGCAAGTACAGTACAGTACTTGTAAGTCAATAATGCTGATTAGCTTTGGAAGAAAAAGCCACTGTGTGATATCCTTCACCAAGATTTGAGTGATTCTCTTTAGACTGAAAAAAGTAGTTGCATGTGAGACTTGATAATTTTCAAAAATTAACTTTATGGAATTAATACAATTTATGCTGTGTGTAGGCATCTCTCCAGACACCTCTATTTTTTTGTTGTTTGTTTTGTTTGTTTTTTAAAACCTTCTTGTAGATGTAACCTAGACATGAAAAAATATAAAAAATAACAATAGGATTTATATGTGTGCAGTCCTGGTTAAAAGTGGACATCATTTGGAGCCAGCTGTGCCACTACCTGTTGTGATGGAAATGGAGTTATGATTGCTAAATATTCATTTGGTTGCTGAGATGTTTATTAAATGAATGTTGGTTTGGATTAATATAAGCCTTTATGGAAAAATCAGCAGGGTGGAAACAGAGTACATCAAGGTAAGCCAGATAGTCAGAGATTCTTAAAGGGCATTGGCGTGTAGAATACCTCTGCAGTCAAAAATACTTCAGTAATCAAAAGGGGGGAATAAAACAGAGATAAGGAGCTGTTTTGGGAGAACATAAGAATTCCAGGATCCCACTGATTTCTGCGATAACTCTGACTGCTTTCTCAGGAGGGCAATTTGGAGAAGAGCGTTTGGTTAACTGCGTGGTGCCTGAAGTGGCAGTTTGCTATTATGATTCTAAGTTTCATTACCATTGACAAAATCAATAATAACTTGTAAGAAAGCTGCCAGGAGCATCTCAGTGATGCAGAGACACAGCCAAGGGAAGTTAGGAGAGGTTTTCCCAAAGGAGAGGAGGAGAAAAATGTGTCCAAGCAGATGGCTGAGGCTGTAGGGTCACCCACATTCCCCTGCAACATCCTGTTTCTCCAGGGTTGGAGAGGAGACACTTGTGCATCCCTTGGGTTTCGTCCCTACTTTGGGAAAAGAAGTAGGAAGAAAAGTGTTGTTTACTACGTGTGGGCCTTGAAAGCCTGAGAAATGCATTTCAAGCAGTGTTATGCCTGAAGAACACTTTGCTTTCTTCTGATGCGTGAGGCCAAGCTATTTAAGCACCACTGTTATGTAAATATTTACATTTGTAAAAAATATTTTTCCCTCGCAATAATTATATCGATTCAATGCATACCATACTTGCTTAGCAGCAGATATTAAAACAAGATCCTTACAAAGAGAAAGCCTATTCTTTTGGCAAAGAAGACTGCAATAATCCTCTGCTACTTGCTCCCCCCTCCATTTTAATTGTTAATAACTTTTCAGCATGCAGGAGAGGTAATCTCCCACCATGCTAAAGCAGTCAACCTAATTGAAAAGAAATACAAGTCATCTAGTGCACAGCTGAAAAAATTCAGCTAAAATGCAATCTGTCATTATCTTTCCAATGCCAATTTTAAATAGATATTAAAGTAAATGGGGGGAACATCTTCTCATTTCTCTTGCGGTATCATTTCGTTTTTACAGAAATCCCTAATCCCCAAATGAAGATTCTGCCTGATACCCAACAAAACACTCAAGACTCAGCCTCTAGTATCTTGGAAACTATATCCAAAAATAGAGGAAAAAAAAATCCCTATCATGAATTAATCTCATTTGAAAATGATTTTAAAAATACAGTTTATGCAATGCAAATCCCCACTCCCAGAATAGCCTGTATTTGTGGTTGTTATGCCACAGTCAAGAGATAAATTACTGCTCAGTGAGCTGTTTCAGCACGGCAACGTGAACTGCAGCTAGGATTAAGGAAACTGATGAAGCATAACGTACCATGAAAGAAATGAAAACATTTTATGGGACATATGGGTGATATTGACAGGTTTCTACTTTTTGATACAATGAACTCTTTCAGCAGGAGATAGTATTTGAAAAGTATCCTGCATTAGGAAATCATATGCCACATTTAAAAGTAATCACACTTTTAGTCCCCAAATTATTATATGCTATATAACACATTTCAATTTAATTGGAAGAATATTGTATCGTTGATGCTGAAAACTTGTTTAATGGAGATAATAGTTCAGCTCAGGAGGGAAAGTTGGATTCATTTGAAGCTGAGACATCTTCAGATTTGTAATTACCAAAGCATGCTTCTGAGTAGGTAAAAGTATATTGAAAATATGTCAGATGGGGCCTTATAGAAAATCCATCAAGTCCTTAACAGGTCAAGCTCAAACAAAATCTTACTAAACCTGTTACCATCAAAGTGTATTTGGTTCTGGTCTCAGGACAACTTTCTTCAGTGTTCCACTGACTGAAATTCCAACAACTGCAGAAACCTCAGGATCTGTACAATGCTGCATGTGCTCAGCAAGTGTAAGAAAATAGCTGGTTAAAAAGATACTGCTATATGAAGCATGCCAAACTGAAAAAGAGAGTTTTTAGAATTCTACCCTAAAACACAACGGGTAATTATTTTTTTTTCCTTCAACAGCCTTGCTTTCTCTATTCCTTCCCTGAAGTGGTAAGAGATTCAGCCAGATTGAACAAAGTCTGTGTTCTCAGGAGAAATCATCTGCTGGTAGAAAATTATGTGACATTTCTTATGTTATTCCTTTCACTGTTCACAAACTGGAAATTTTTGTACTTCAAATAAGACCTCTGTTGTAGCTACAGTTGTAGTGGTAGAGAAGAAGAAAACAAGAAATAGGGTTAGGAAGAATCACATCCTACTGTGTGCATTCTACACAGTTGTTTTATGTGAATCAACAGCTACTAGTGTTTTAGAGTGATCTATTTCAGTGGATTTCATGACTCTTTCTGTGAGTTAATATAAGTCTCTTCTCACTCAGTGTCCATGTTGTCCTAAATTCATGGGACACAAATGCTCAGAGCAAGATTTCTTTACATGGTACTTCTCCAAACTGTGTTTTTGGTCTGTCTGCATTCTGCTAGGGCTTGCACACAAAGGTGGTTAGTTACAAAGCTTATTGTCTCACTGGTGAGAATCAGTACTAGAGAGCAGATTCTAGATTAGGTAACAGGAAAAAAATCTTTGCTGTGTGGATGGTGAGGCACTGGAACAGATTGTCAAGAGTTGTGGATGCCCCATCCCTGGAAGTATCCAGGGCCAGGTTGGATGGAACTCTGAGCAACCTGGTCTACTGAAATGTACCTCTGTCCATGGTGAGGGAGGTTGGGACTACGTGGTCCATTCCAACCCAAACCATTCCATGACTCTATAAAACTTGATAGGCATTTCAAACAGGGTGAAAAAACCACGTCTTGTTTGACTTTTAAATTTGTTCTGGTGATATTTTAGAAGTCAAGGCTTAAAAACAAATAAATTTTTTGTGGGACTCATGCAGGGAACACTGGAACAGGCTCCCTAGGAAAGTGGTTGAGTCACCATCCCTGAAAGTGTTCAAAAAATGAAAAGGTGTGGCACTTTTTGGTCTGTTTTAGTGGGCATGGTGGCATATGGTTGAAGGTTGGACTCAACGTTGGTGTTCTTTTCCCGTTTTAATGATTCTGTGACTCTAAGATGAAGGAAGATAAAAGAAAACTGAGGAGAATCATGTCTAAGACTGTTTGGAATATGAACTACATGATTTTATATAAACTGCATTATTCTTCACCACAACATAAAATCTAAAAGATGTGTTTTTCATGCTCTCTCTATTTAATTTGGAATTTGGGAAGAAGGGACCAAACAATGACAGTAATAATAAAAGTGATATTAATAATAATCTCTCGCAGGGGCAGAGAGGAAAAAGGGAATTTAGGTGATATTGCAGTGAGACTGCATGTAGAATGCAGATTAGTATGAATTAGGTAAAAGAAAATGTTTGTGCAAAACACTGCCTATCTGAATACAGATTTCATAATCAGCACAAGAAGAGGTTGAAAACAGAGGATGTTTTTCTTATGTCCTAGGAAATGTCATTGTTTTCAGAAGGTATACTGTGTTTGATGAATCCTCCTATGCAGTACAGGATCTAGATGAGAAAATCAAACCAGTAAACTCATGTCACCCAAAATTTCTACTTTTCAAAAGGAGAGTACCAAACTAAAGAGAGAGCCAAGACTGAAGAAAGATATTTTCTTGACATTTGGTAGCAATGACTTGCCCTTGGTTATAACTGCGACATATGGAAAATTTTCAGTAGCCTTCCCCCCACAACAAGTTATCTGCACTTCGAGTGGAAACTACATCTTCTGCCTGTTATACAATAACATTAAAAAGTAAATTGTTAGAAAATCTTAAATTATACTTATATATACTTATTTATATTTCTTATACTACTTATTTAATATAATATAAAAGTCTTAACATGCAGTTTTCCAAACAGAATGTGGGTTCTGTATACTCTGTTGTACTCTGCCAGGGCTTAAAGGTGGTCAAGTTCTCTTGAAAGGAAAGAATATTAGCAGAACAGGACATTCTAGAACTCTGATTAAGTGCTTGCAGGTTATATTTTTCACAGAAGTTTCTTAAAAATACTAAAATATTTGTTACCAGTTGGCAGTTGGTTTTCATAGACTGTTCAGAGTCCCAGCAGGATGATTGCTGTTTTTTTTTTTAGTGTCCAGGGACATGCCCTCAGTGTTTTGGGCTGGGTGACCATAATTCAGTTTCTTTTAAATCCATGTCTCCTAAACATGTTCCACAAATTCTTTAGTTAAACTTTGTAATTAAGTTTATTTTGCATTTAGTGACTCTCAATTAGATCTATGCTGGGGCTTAGCAGCAGTAATTGATACAGGTCGGTCCTGCTGGAAGCATATTTGGGAGGGAGAGAGATAAAATTTTTACAAAAAGAAAAAAAAAAAAAAACCTGATAAAAAGTATTTGCTATTCCTTGTAAATGCCAAATATCCTTAGCTAAAGTTAACTGCCACAGAAACTGCCCCCAGTGTCCTCATCACCAACGACAGGACAAGTCCCAGCTGGAACCATTTATTGGCTTAGTCAAGTGCTCCACTGCTTTGTTCTAAATATGTCAACTTTGATTCTTCCTCAGGCTTAGCTGCTGTCAAACACTGTTAAATGGAACTGGAATCAGCATTGCACCACGGCACCCACTAAGCCAAAACCATAATCACTGCTGCAAAATGTTAGTAATCTGTGGCACTAAGGAGTCATGGCATTCCTGTGAGGGTACCTTGTACAAAAAGAAACTCTGGTCTCATCTTTGGCCCCAGCTAGAGGTAAGAAGTTTATAACATCAGAAGTTTATAACATGCTGAAAGCTTTGGCAACAAGCTTTGTGACCTCAGAAGAGTGAAACTTCTTTTTATTTGTGTGATTGATACTGTCAAGGCACATGCAGGAGTACATCATGAAACCAGAGTTAGGATGTCTTCACCAACTTAAAGCCTTGGCAGCATTTAGGCTTAACAATTTATTGGAGCTTGTGGTGTGAGACCTAAATGGAAAAAGTTATAATTTTGAGAGATGAATGGTGAAGCACAAAATATTTTGAAATGGATAAGGGAAAAAAACAGGTTCCAAATACAGACTGCAACAGCAGTAATGGAATCTACCAGAATGGCATGGTATCTTATGATCCTAGCATGCAAAGGTAGCATTTACACAGATTTTTAAAGTGTGTATGGAGGAAAACAGCATCTGAAAACAGTAAATCCTTGGGTGCCATGTGAGCTATTAGGAAAGAATGCTACAGTAATTGCTATTGTAGTAATTTGCATTATGGTGAAAAGTAAAATTTTGAAGGCAAGCTGGGTAAATGGAGATTCATATGGTATTTGAGCACACTGTGATTTATTTTGAGCAAGGCCCTTCAAATGTGAAAATGAACCCCAAGGACTCCAAGGGATGCACACCTATAGGAACTTATTCAGACAAGTCTTTCACTGTATGTTTCTTTTCTGTGAAACAGAGAGTGTATGACATGGTCTCAACAGATATTTTAAGTGGTACATAAATGTGCATTCTTGGTAATTTGTTGTAAATGTCATCATGATATTCAGGGAAGATATAGGCTGGGTATTAGGAAGAAAAATCTCACTGAAGGAGTTGTCAGGCAGTGGAACTGTCTGCCCAGGGAAGTCGTAGGGTCACCATCCCCGGAGGTATTTAAAAGATGGGTAGGTGTGAACCTTTAGGACATGGTTTACCAGTGGATCTGGCAGTGTTGGCTTAACACTTTGAGTCTTCAAACTTAGACGTGTTTCCAATCTAAATTATTCTATGATCTGCATTATTCCATGATGCATTCAGTAAAACTTCTACATAAAGCTATACTTTCCTTCCATGGAATCCACAGCGCTTTGGTGGCAAGGTCACCTTCTCTCCACCAATGACCAAGGCTTCTCTTGCAGTTGGCTCCTAATGGTTGCCCAATGCTCCTATGGAATTCCATACTCCCTGTTTTTTAAAAAAGGTCAAGATTAAGATTTTTTTAAAAGGTCAAGATTTTTTTTAAAAAGGTCAAGATTTAAAAGGCGCAGAGAAGAGAGATTACTGAGGAGTACTACAAACACGAGTATATGCATTTCCATGCTTCTCTCCATAATTTCTTCTAAAAAACCTATTCTGGGCTTTCAAATACATGTGTGACTTCATGGCTAGGTGGGTCTGAAGAGAGGAATTCCCAGATTCCACCATGTCAGCAATTTGTGTTGTCTTCACAGCACTGCTGGTTTGCTTTTTTAGTGCACGCAGTGTGTGTATGTCTATGCACAGGGATGAAACACCAGCGAGTAAGAATTCTTCACTCAACAACAGTGATTTGAATATTTTGAGCTCTGGGCAATGCACAGGAAGAATTGAGGCTTGTTTAGCTGCCAGCCTGCCACAATATTTACTTTTGCATTACAAGTATTCATCTGAT
>NW_027077169.1:0-92958 GCF_009819655.1 Sylvia atricapilla | reverse complement strand
AGGGGAGATGGGGATGAGGCGCCGGATCCGGGCGTGTCCCGGGGTGGGCGTGGCGCTCCGGAGGCGCCAGTGTTAAGATAGGGTTTATAATTTCAGTTGCCACAAAGCTGAGGAATAGAACCTCGGCTTCACTGCAACCAGGGTGTTGCTTCCATTGTTCCAACCAAATCAAGTATAACTTTGCCTGGGTAATCGCGGTGCGGGCAGAAGGAAAATGTTGGGACTATTTGTGCTTGGAAATAATGTTATCCTTTACTGGGTCGGGTGAAACTGTTGCTAATCATCATAAAATAGATAACGATTGTTGGTTGCTGAACACGATTTTTATCTCAAACTAGAATCATGAGAACCACAAGGGAAGATATTTACCAAAACTCATGCTTGGGCATGTACAATAGAACACTGGAGGTTAATGTTTAACACAGAGCTGTGTAACGGAGGGGGGTATTATTGGAGTCTTCTTGGACCCTCACCGGAGTTGGATTTGCGTCTGTAGCCCGACTCCCAGAGCTCCCAATAAAGCTCTCAATAAATCATCCCCCTGATTATGTGTTTTCCTCGCTAACACTGCGACACACCTGGCAGGGCCAGCAGAAGCAAGAGGAAGACGGGGGGATCCCCGGAGGGTCCCTGCGCCTCCTCTGCCGCACCTCGGGGTTCCATTTTGGGAGTTACGGGATGGCCTGGATCCGCCAAAGACCCAGGATGGGGCTGGAATTGGTGGCGGGGATCAACAATAAAACCACTGTCGACAGTGACAATGCACCGGCACCGTTCAAGGGCCGGGTGACGATCTCCAGGGACAACGGGCAGAGCTCGGTGACACTGACCATGAACAGCCTCAGGGACGAGGATTCCGGCTCCTATTTCTGTGTCAAACATTCTTATTCTGGTTGGGGAGATGCTGGTGGTTATGGTGACAACGCCTTTGGAGGCCCCACCCACCTCTAGGACTCTTTATCTCCAAATCCCAAACCCGAACCCTCTGCACCATCCTTGACCCTTTGTCCCAAATCTCTCTGGTTTGCACCCAAACTCTTTCCTGGCCCTGCCCCAAATGTCAGCAGCTTTGGCCCCAAATCTCCGACATTCTACCCCAAATCTCCACTTTGGGCTCAGAGCCGCAGCCCCTGACCCAAACCTCGACCTCTGACCCCAAACCTCGACCTCTGACCCCAAACCTCGGCCCTTTGGGCACTTTTGGGGCTCAGGGTGAGATTTGGGGCCAAGAGTTGAGTTTGGGGCCAGACCCCGGCCAGGGTTTGGGGTCACTGGGCAGCGCCGGTGCCGAGGGAGGAGATGTGGGGCAAAGGGTCAGGGACGGGTCAGTGAGGGCTGGGGGAAGGGTCTGGGCTGTGGGGACAGCTGGGGACAGCTGGGGACAGCTGGGGACACTGAGTAGGAGGCAGGGCCAACAGGATAACCACCACCATTAGCATAACCAGAACCGGCACATTTGGCACAGAAATAGGTGCCAGAATCCTCGTCCTTGAGGCTGTTCATGGTCAGTGTCACCGAGCTCTGCCCGTTGTCCCTGGAGATCGTGAACCGTCCCTGCACGGATGTCGCGTACGAGGTATGATAACCATTGGAGATTTCGGCTACTGCTTCCAGCCCCTGCTCAGGTCTCTGTCGATACCAGGCCATCCCTGTATTACTAAAATCAAACCCGGAGGCGCGGCAGAGGAGGCGCAGAGACCCCCCTGGGGGCTGGAGGTGTCACCCCCCGGACTCCAGCAGGGTCTCGGCTGTGCAAACCTCAGAATCTTCTTCACTTTTACACCAAACTCCCCCGGTTTTGCTTCAAATATCCCCACGAAATTTCCAGTGCCTCGAAGTGCCTCAAATCCTGCAAGTAACCCTTATCCTCTCAACAAATAATGTCAAAATCTTCGCCTGACCCTGCTCCATTCATTGCCCAATTAACGGCCCATTAACAAATCCCAAACACCCCGGGGGACACCGACCCCAGAGTGACCCCGGCCACGGCCCCGAGCTGATTCTTCTAACGCTGCTGTTATTCCCGTCCCCCACACGAACTGTCCTGAGACCCCCAGACCCGTCCCCCAATCCTCAGCCCTTGACCGTTTCTCCAAAGGTTTGATGGATTCGGCCCCAAATCTGTTCTTTAATCTCCGCCCCAAAGGTCAGCGTTGTGCCTGGGGCCAGGACACGGGGTCAGGGGCCAATGTCAGGGTCAAGGGTCGAGATTTGGGGAAGGGTCTGGACTTTGGGGAGAACAGGGAACTGAGAGATGGGTGGGGCCACACCCACCATAACCACCACCAGCATGGCCGGCGTTGGCGTAACCATCAGCAGATTTGGCACAGAAATAGATCCCGGAATCCTCGTCCCTGAGGCTGTTCATGGTCAGTGTCACCGAGCTCTGCCCGTTGTCCCTGGAGATTGTCACCCGGCCCTTCACCGATGGCGCGTATCTGGTGGTGTCACCACCAATGCTGATCGCTGCGACGTATTCCAGCCCCTTCCCGGGGCTCTGCCGGACCCATTCCATTTGGTAACCTCCGAAATTAAAACCCGAAGTGCGGCAGAGCAGAGTCAGGGACCCCCCGGGGGCTGGAGGTCCCCCCCGGACTCCAGCAGGGTCACGGCCGCCCGGAGCCCTGCGGGAAAAAGGGGAGATGGGGACGGGAAAATCTCGAACACTGACCCAAAATCCTGACTCTTCGCTCCTAATGTAATGCTTCTAGCAAAAAATTATTGGAAAAATTAAATTATTAAATAGTTGTTTTAAATTCTTAATTATTCATATTTCACTTAAAAATCAAACAGGCTTCAGGTGACCCTGCTGGAGTCTGGGGGTGACACCTCCAGCCCCCGGGGGGTCCCTGCGCCTCCTCTGCCGCGGCTCCGGGTTCGATTTCGGGAGTTACGGAATGATCTGGATGCGCCAGAGACCCGGGCAGAGTTTGGAATATGTTGGCAGTATCAACAGCACTGGTGGCAGCACCGACTACGCGCCGTCAGTGCAGGGCTGGTTCACGATCTCCAGGGACAACGGGCAGAGCTCGGTGACACTGACCATGAACAGCCTCAGGGACGAGGATTCCGGCTCCTATTTCTGCGCCAAACGTTCCAGCAGTAGTTATGGTGGTGGAGCTGCTGCTTTTGGTGACGATTTGGGGACAGCTGGGGACACTGGGATGGAGTCGGGGACAGGAGGGGGAACATGAGGAGCGCCAGGCCCAACACCGTCAGCATAAGTGCTGGCATCGACAGATTTCCCGCAGAAATAGGAGCCGGAATCCTCGACCCTGAGGCTGTTCATGGTCAGTGTCACCAAGCTCTGCCCGTTGTCCCTGGTCACTGTCACCCGGCCCCGCACTGACGGCGCGTACCCGATCCAGCCACCACTGGTGATCCTTGCGACATATTCCGGCGACTTTCCAGCTCTCTGTCGGAGCCAGTACATCCCGAATTTCCCAAAATCGAACCCAGACCCTCGGCAGAGGAGGCTCAGGGACCCCCCGGGGGCTGGAGGTCCCCCCCGGACTCCAGCAGGGTCACGGCCGCCCGGAGCCCTGCGGGAAAAAGGGGAGATGGGGATGAGGCGCCGGATCCGGGCGTGTCCCGGGGTGGGCGTGGCGCTCCGGAGGCGCCGGGACACACCTGGCAGGGCCAGCAGGGCCAGGAGGGCGAGGAGCGGGAGGAGCTCGGGGCCGTGGCTTGGATCCTGCCGGGATGTGCCGGGTTTCGGGACCCCTGGGGGGGTTTTATGAGGATAATGGGCGGGGCTTGGCAAAAAGGAGGCGGCGTTTAAGAGGAGGTTTTGGCGGGAAATGGGGGTGGGCATAATTAAGGAATTGCAGGGTGGGGTTGGGTGTGAAGGTTGATAATTATCGGGTTGGAGGTTGAGTGCTGCAGTCTTAATTAAGGGGTCCGATGGTAATTGGCAAAGTCCAGTTCAGTCCTGGATGGGTCCAGGGTAATTGCAGGTGTACAGTTCATTAATTGATGGGTGCAGGGTAATTTCAAGTGCCCAGTTTATTAATTAATATGATCGAGTCGATTGCAAGCATATAATTCCTAATTAAACTGCTGTGAGTTCATTACAGTCACCAGATTCACTAATTAAATGGCCAAATTTAACTGCAGGGATCAATTTCCTTAATTAATGGGTCGAGTGTTAATTGCAAGAGTCCAAATAATGGATCCTGGATATTGCTTTGAGATGGGAAATGTTCAACCATTGGCCCAAAATCCCGAGTCTTGGCCCCACATCACATCCTCAGAGGGAAAAATTAAACCAGAAAAATATAATTAATTTATATAATTGTGATTTTATTTCAGTGGTCGAGGTTTTCCCATCCCCATCTCCCCTTTTTCCCGCAGGGCTCCGGGCGGCCGTGACCCTGCTGGAGTCCGGGGGGGACCTCCAGCCCCCGGGGGCTCCCTGCGCCTCCTCTGCCGAGGGTCCGGGTTCGATTTTGGGAATTTTGGAATGAACTGGGTTCGGCAGAGCCCCGGGAAGGCGCTGGAATGGATCGGAGGGATCACCAAAAGTGGCTACACCTACTACGCGCCGTCGTTCAAGGGCCGGGCAACGATCTCCAGGGACAACGGGCAGAGCTCGGTGACACTGACCATGAACAGCCTCAAGGACGAGGATTCCGGCTCCTATTTCTGCGGGAAATCTCCGAGTACTGGTGTTGCTGCTGCTAGCAATAGTGACGGCGTCACTGCTGGCCCCGCCCCCATCTCAGTGTCCCCAGCTGTCCCCAGCTGTCCCCAGCTGTCCCCAGCTGTCCCCAGCTGTCCCCACAGCCCAGACCCTTCCCCCAGACCCCAGCCCCTGGCCCAGCTCTCGGCCCTTGGCCCCAGATCTGCCCCGGCTGTGCCAGCGCTGCACTCATTGGGCTGATTTGGCCCCAAACCCCAAACCTTGACCCCAAATCCCCTCTCCTGGCACTGACCGAAATATGGCCACAAACCCACAGGAACTCACAGAAAAAGGAAATTCTGGAATTTTGTCCAAGGTGCCAACACGGCCCCGGAGCCGACACCGAAATGCATCGGGGAGATTTTGGGCAAATGGGGAAATCTGGGTGGAAAGCCAAGAGTCCAGGCAGCGATGGCGGAGTTTGGGGGGAAATGGCTGAGATTTGGGGCCAGAGGTTGGGATTTGGAGATCATTTTGGGGACAGCTATGAGCACTGAGATGGGGGCGGGGCCAACACCACCATCATCACCATAAGCATCAGCATAACCACTGGTGTAACACTTGGCACAGAAATAGGAGCCGGAATCCTCGTCCTTGAGGCTGTTCATGGTCAGTGTCACCGAGCTCTGCCCGTTGTCCCTGGAGATCGTCGCCCGGCCCTTGACTGACGGCGCGTATTCGGTGTAACCACCATTGCTGTTGATCCCCGCGATCCATTCCAGCCCCTGCCCGGGTTTCTGTCGCATCCAGCCCATTCCGTAACTCCCGAAATCGTACCCAGACCCTCGGCAGAGGAGGCGCAGGGACCCCCGGGGGCTGGAGGTCCCCCCCGGACACCAGCAGGGTGACAGCAGCCCATGTAAAAAGAAAATGGGGAGGAGAAAAGAAAAACCACTGAAATAGAATATTGATTGTTTAACATTTAAACACTTTTTGTCAAAAACTAAAATGGAATGTAAAAAAATATTTATTAATTTTAATTTATATATTTAAAAACATTAATAATAGTAATTAGATTAAAAATTAAAGCCATTCACCTGCTGGCTCATGTCAGGTGCGTCCCAGTAGCTGCAGAGTGCCACGCCCACCACGGGACACGCCCGGATCCGGCGCCTCATCCCCATCTCCCCTTTTTCCCGCAGGGCTCCGGGCGGCCGTGACCCTGCTGGAGTCCGGGGGGGACCTCCAGCCCCCGGGGGGTCCCTGCGCCTCCTCTGCCGCGCCTCCGGGTTCGATTTCGGGAATTTTGGGATGGGCTGGTATCGACAGAGACCCGGGAAGGGGCTGGAGTTTGTCGCATGGATCTACAGCAATTCAGACTACATCGACTACGCGCCATCGGTGAAGGGCCGGGTGATGATCTCCAGGGACAACGGGCAGAGCTCGGTGACACTGACCGTGAACAGCCTCAGGGACGAGGATTCCGGCTCCTATTTCTGTGCCAAATGTTTCAGCACTGGCTGTGCCTATTCTGGTGCTATTGATGATGCTGCTGATGCTGGTCCTGGCCAAATGACCCCAGTTCTGGGTGCCCAAGTTTCCCACAATCCCCTGGCCCTTCCTCCAAACCCCAACCCTTGGCCCCAAACTTTGGCCATTTCCCCCCCAAACTCCGCCATCGCTGCCCCAAATCTCGATTTTGTTTCCAGTTTTCACAGTTTGTCCCAAATCTCGGCTTTTCCCCCCAGATTTCCCATCCCCATTTCTGTGCCAGAAGTTCTGAGGGTTGTTTTGGTCCCTCCCGTTTCGCTGTCACTGGTTATGGTGACCGTGCCGGCCTCGGTCCCGCCCCCATCGCCATGTCCCCAGCTGTCCCCAAAGGCCAGAGCCCACAGCCCCACCAGCCCCAGGGTGGGGACAGAGGGGCTGGGGCAGGGGAGGGCTCTGGGGACAGCTGGGGACAGCTGGGGACAGCTGGGGACAGCTGGGGACACGGCCATGGGGGTGGGACAAAACCATTAGCAGCATTAGCATTACCAGCATAAGCATCTTTGGCACAGAAATAGATTCCAGAATCCTCGTCCCTGAGGCTGTTCATGGTCAGTGTCACCGAGCTCTGCCCGTTGTCCCTGGAGATCGTCACCCGGCCCTTGAACGACGGCGCGTATCTGGGGCTGCCATCGCTGTTGATCCCTGCGATCCATTCCAGCGCCTTCCCGGGGCTCTGCCGGACCCACATCATTGCTTTACTCCCGAAATCGAACCCGGACCCTCGGCAGAGGAGGCGCAGGGACCCCCCGGGGGCTGGAGGTCCCCCCCGGACTCCAGCAGGGTCACGGCCGCCCGGAGCCCTGCGGGAAAAAGGGGAGATGGGGATGGGAAAAGCTCGAACACTGACCCACAGTCCTGGCTGTTGGTTCCTAATGTAATGCTTCTAGCAAAAAATTATTGGAAAAATTAAAATTATTAAATAGTTGTTTTAAATTCTTAATTATTCATATTTCACTTAAAAATTAAACAGGCTTCAGGTGACCCGGCTGGAGTCTGGGGGTGACACCTCCAGCCCCCGGGGGGTCCCTGCGCCTCCTCTGCCGCGGCTCCGGGTTCGATTTCGGGAATTTTGGGATGTATTGGCTACGCCAGAGCCCCGGGAAGGCGCTGGAATGGATCGCGGGGATCAACGGCGACGGTGACACCACTTGGTACCCAACATCCTTCACGGGCCGGGTGACGATCTCCAGGGACAACGGGCAGAGCTCGGTGACACTGACCATGAACAGCCTCAGGGACGAGGATTCCGGCTCCTATTTCTGCGCCAAAAATTCCGGTTCTTACGGCGATGGCGCCGCTGGTATTGCAGCTGCTGGTGGGTTTGCTCCGCCCCTACGGCCGTGTCACCACCTGTTCCCAGACCTGTCCCCCAAACCCCACCCCTGACCCCATCATTGTCCCCGAGTCCCAACCCGGAACTGGTTCAGCCCCAAAATCTCAGCTGTTGGCCCCAAACCTCAGCTGGCGGCTCCGAGTCTCACCCAAATTCTAAGAAACTTTGTGCAAACGGCCGAGATTTGGGCCCAATGGGGCAGATTTGGGTTTGTGACTGTCACTCAGTGCCAGGAGAGGGAATTTGGGACCCAGGGTTGGGGTTTTGGCCAAAAGTTTGGGGTTTGGGGCCAAATCAGCCCAATGAGTGCAGCGCTGGCACAGCCAGGGCAGATCTGGGGCCAAGGGCCGAGAGCTGGGCCAGGGGCTGGGGTCTGGGGGAAGGGTCTGGGCTGTGGGGACAGCTGGGGACGGCTGGGGACAGCTGGGGACAGCTGGGGACACTGAGATGGGGTGGGGCCAGCACCGGCATCGTCACTACTGACAGCAGTATCCCAACCAGTGAAAGCAGATTTGGCACAGAAATAGGAGCCGGAATCCTCGTCCCTGAGGCTGTTCATGGTCAGTGTCACCGAGCTCTGCCCGTTGTCCCTGGAGATCGTCACCCGGCTCATGAACGACGGTGCGTAGATGGTGGTGCCATCATTCTTCATCCCCGCGACAAATTCCAGCCTCTGCCTGGGTTTTTGACGGATCCACATCATTCCTTTATCCGCAAAATCGAACCCGGAGGCGCGGCAGAGGAGGCGCAGGGACCCCCCGGGGGCTGGAGGTCCCCCCCGGACTCCAGCAGGGTCAGGGTCATTATATAAGCTAATTATTCACAATTCTAAAATTTACTGTATTAAAAATTAATAATCAATTATTTTATATTTAATATTTAACGCCAAGGGTTTTATTTGGTCAGGATTTTGTGTCACTGGTTGATCTTTTCCCATCCCCATCTCCCCTTTTTCCCGCAGGGCTCCGGGCGGCCGTGACCCTGCTGGAGTCCGGGGTGACATCTCCAGCCCCCGGGGGGTCCCTGACTCTGCTCTGCCGCGCCTCCGGGTTCGATTTCGGGAGTTCTGAGATGTTCTGGATCCGCCAGAGACCCGGGCAGACGCCAGAATGGGTGGCAGGGATCAGTGGCGATGGTGGCAGCACCTGGTACGGGCCATCGCTGCAGGTCCAGGTGACAATCTCCAGGGACAACGGGCAGAGCTCGGTGACACTGACCATGAACAGCCTCAAGGACGAGAATTCCGGGATCTATTTCTGTGCCGGATGTTTCACCAATGGTTATTGTGGTGGTGCTGCTGGTAATGATGATGGTGGCGCTGCTGGCCTGACCCCTTTCCCCGTGTCCCCAGCTGTCCCCAAAGCCCCGCCCCTTCCCCCAAACCCTGCCCCCTGACCCCGCCCTTGACCCTCCATCCCACCCTTGCCCTGGCTCATCCCAATTCCCACCCGCTGGCCCCAAACCACAGCTCCCGGCCCCAAATCTCCCCTTTGTCCTTCCCGACGTGGCCCCGAGGGCCGAGATTTGGGGCCCGTGGTCCCGGTTTGGGGGGACATTGGGGCCCGGGGCCGAGCCCGGGGATTGGTGTCGGTGGCGGCTGCTCGGTGCCGGCAGCGGAAATTTGGGGAGAGTTGGGCGAGTTCCGGGCCAGGGCTGGGTCAGGGGCAGAGGGTCGGCTCAGGAGCCCAAAGGGCCCCGGCTGGGGCAGGAGCTGAGGATGTGGGGCAGGAGTGGTGCAGAGCTATAGCCAATGGGGAGAGACTGGGGCAGGGGCTGAGGTTTGGGGGAAGGGTCTGGGCTGTGGGGACAGCTGGGGACAGCTGGGGACACTGAGATGGAGCTGAGAGCACCACTGTCACCCACACCATAAGCAGCAGCAACATTATCCCAATTATTATAAGCAGTTTTGGCACAGAAATAGGAGCCGGAATCCTCGTCCCTGAGGCTGTTCATGGTCAGTGTCACCGAGCTCTGCCCGTTGTCCCTGGAGATCGTCACCCGGCCCTGCACTGACGGCGCGTAGTAGGCGCTTCCACCATTGCTGTAGATCCCCGCGAGCCATTCCAGTGTCTGCCTGGATTTTTGGCGAACCCAGTGCATCTCATAACTCCCAAAATCGAACCCGGACCCTCGGCAGAGCAGAGTCAGGGACCCCCCGGGGGCTGGAGGTCCACCCCGGACTCCAGCAGGGTCACGGCCGCCCGGAGCCCTGCGGGAAAAAGGGGAGATGGGGATGAGGCGCCGGATCCGGGCGTGTCCCGGGGTGGGCGTGGCGCTCCGGAGGCGCCGGGACACACCTGGCAGGGCCAGCAGGGGAATGGGTCAAATTTTGCTGCTAATAAGTGATAGCTAAAAAATTTAATATATATTATTATAATTATATATTTATATATATTCCAATTCTATTTTTCATTCCAAGGGTTTGATTTGGGATCAGCAATCAGGAATTTGGCTTTGAATTTGGAATTGACCTTTTCCCATCTCCATCTCCCTGCGCCTCCTCTGCCGCGCCTCCGGGTTCGATTTCGGGAGTTACGACATGGAGTGGATCCGGCAGAGGCCCGGGCAGGGGCTGGAATATGTTGCGTACATCAACACTGGTGGCAGCACCTGGTACGGGCCATCGCTGCGGGGCCGGGTGACGATCTCCAGGGACAACGGGCAGAGCTCGGTGACACTGACCATGAACAGCCTCAGGGACGAGGATTCCGGCTCCTATTTCTGTGCCAGATCTGCTTATTCTAATTGGGTTGCTGCTGCTGCTGTTCATGGCGCCAGGACCCTCCAGCCCCCGGGGGGTCCCTGCGCCTCCTCTGCCGAAGGTCTGGGTACGATTTCGGAAGTTACGGAATGGGCTGGTATCGACAGAGACCCGGGAAGGGGCTGGAGTGGGTCGCCAGTATCAGCAGCAATGGTGGCAGCACCTGGCACGCGCCGTCGTTCAAGGGCCGGTTCACGATCTCCAGGGACAACGGGCAGAGCTCGGTGACACTGACCATGAACAGCCTCAGGGACGAGGATTCCGGCTCCTATTTCTGTGCCAAAGATGATGATGGTTGGGGAGCTGCTGCAGATGCTCCTGCTGGTTCCAGTCCCCACTCCAAGTGTCCCAAGACCCCAAGACCCTTTCCCCAAACCTCAACCTGTGACCCACCAAATGTCCTTTGCCCCAAAGCTTTGACGGCTTCAGCCCCAAACCCGCACCAGCGTCTGCAGCGCCACCATTGTTACGTTTGGCACAGAAATAGATTCCGGAATCCTCGTCCCTGAGGCTGTTCATGGTCAGTGTCACCGAGCTCTGCCCGTTGTCCCTGGAGATCGTCACCCGGCCCTGCACTGATGACGTGTAGTAGGTGTTCCCACCAGTGCTGCTGATCCCCGCGATGTATTTCAGCTCCGTCCCAGGTCTCTGTAGAATCCACTGCATCCCAAAACTGCCGAAATTGAAGCCGGAGGCGCGGCAGAGGAGGCGCAGGGACCCCCCGGCGTGAGCAGCTCCTCTCGGGTTTTGGGTTCAAGAAATCGGAAAGGGTTGGGATTTGAGGTGAAACTATGGAAAGGTTCTACTGAAGGCAGAGCCGGATCCGCCCCATCCTCCTCCTGCTCCTGATGGAATTTTCCAGGTGTGTCCCGGCGCCTCCGGAGCGCCACGCCCACCCCGGGACACGCCCGGATCCGGCGCCTCATCCCCATCTCCCCTTTTTCCCGCAGGGCTCCGGGCGGCCGTGACCCTGCTGGAGTCCGGGGGGGACCTCCAGCCCCCGGGGGGTCCCTGCGCCTCCTCTGCCGAGGGTCTGGGTTCACTTTTGGAAGTCACGACATGTTCTGGATCCGCCAGAGACCCGGGCAGGGGCTGGAATTCGTTGCAAGGATCAACAGCAATGGTGGTTACACCGACTACGCGCCGTCAGTGCAGGGCCGGTTCACGATCTCCAGGGACAACGGGCAGAGCTCGGTGACACTGACCATGAACAGCCTCAGGGACGAGGATTCCGGCTCCTATTTCTGTGGCAGATGTTACACCAGTGGTTGTGGTGGTGCTGCTGCTGGTAATGATGATGGTGCCGTTGCTGGCCCCGCCCCTGTCCCCGTGTCCCCAGCTGTCCCAACGTGTCCCCAGTCACAAGTGAAGCCCGTTGGGGTCTGGGGCACAAAGGGCCGAGTTTTGGGGATGAACTTTTGAGATTTGGGTCAAACGCTCAGAGCTGCAGAGACACGAGAGAGTTGGGGCAGCGATGGCGGAGTTTGGGATAAAATGGCCGAGATTTGGGGCCAAGGGCTGGGATTTGGGAGAAGCATTTGGGGATTCTGGGACATTTGGGGACCAAGAGATGGCGGCTTGGGGACACTGTCCACATTGTCACTGTAACCAACAACAGCCACACATCAACCACCAGCCCCAGGCCTGGAATGAGCCCGGCCCAGGGAGGGGACAGAGGGGCCAGGGCTGGGCCAGGGGAGGGCTCTGGGGACATCTGGGGACAGCTGGGGACATGGACATGGGAATGGGGGCAGGGACAAAACCAGAGGCAGAATAAGAATCAGCGTAAATGGTTTTGGCACAGAAATAGGAGCCGGAATCCTCGTCCCTGAGGCTGTTCATGGTCAGTGTCACCGAGCTCTGCCCCTTGTCCCTGGAGATCGTCACCCGGCCACTGAACGATGGCGGGTACCAGGTGTTTCCACCGTTGTCAATGCCCGCAACCAATTCCAGCCCCTTCCCGGGTCTCTGTCGAACCCAGTTCATTCCTTTAGTCCCGAAATCGAACCCGGAGGCGCGGCAGAGCAGAGTCAGGGACCCCCCGGGGGCTGGAGGTCCCCCCCGGACTCCAGCAGGGTCACGGCCGCCCGGAGCCCTGCGGGAAAAAGGGGAGATGGGGATGGGAAAAGCTCGAACACTGACCCACAGTCCTGGCTGTTGGTTCCTAATGTAATGCTTCTAGCAAAAAATTATTGGAAAAATTAAAATATTAAATAGTTGTTTTAAATTCTTAATTATTCATATTTCACTTAAAATTAAAACAGGTTTCAGGTGACCCTGCTGGAGTCCGGGGGGGACCTCCAGCCCCCGGGGGGTCCCTGCGCCTCCTCTGCCGAGGGTCCGGGTTCGATTTCGGGCATTTTGGGATGTATTGGCTACGCCAGAGCCCCGGGAAGGCGCTGGAATGGATCGCGGGGATCAACGGTGACGGTGACACCACTTGGTACCCAACATCCTTCACGGGCCGGGTGACGATCTCCAGGGACAACGGGCAGAGCTCGGTGACACTGACCATGAACAGCCTCAGGGACGAGGATTCCGGCTCCTATTTCTGCGCCAAAAATTCCGGTTCTTACGGCGATGGCGCCGCTGGTATTGCAGCTGCTGGTGGGTTTGCTCCGCCCCTACGGCCGTGTCACCACCTGTCCCCAGACCTGTCCCCCAAACCCCACCCCTGACCCCATCATTGTCCCCGAGTCCCAACCCGGAACTGGTTCAGCCCCAAAATCTCAGCTGTTGGCCCCAAGCCTCAGCTGGCGGCTCCGGGTCTCACACAAATTGTGTAAAACTTTGTGCAAACGGCCGAGATTTGGGCCCAATGGGGCAGATTTGGGTTTGTGACTGTCACTCTGTGCCAGGAGTGGGAATTTGGGGCCCAGGGTTGGGATTTTGGCCAAAAGTTGGGGTTTGGGGCCAAATCAGCCCAATGAGTGCAGCGCTGGCACAGCCGGGGCAGATCTGGGGCCAAGGGCCGAGAGCTGGGCCAGGGGCTGGGGTCTGGGGGAAGGGTCTGGGCTGTGGGGACAGCTGGGGACAGCTGGGGACAGCTGGGGACACTGAGATGGGGGCGGTACCAGCACCGGCATCATCACGATTAGCATCAGGAGCCCAACCATTACCAGCAGATTTGGCACAGAAATAGATTGCAGAATCCTCGTCCCTGAGGCTGTTCATGGTCAGTGTCACCGAGCTCTGCCCGTTGTCCCTGGAGACTGTCACCCTGCCCTTGAGTGATGGCCCGTACCAGGTGCTGCCATCCTTCTTGATCCCCGCGACGTATTCCAGCGCCTTCCCAGGGCTCTGACGGACCCAGATCATTGCTTTACTCCCGAAATCGAACCCGGAGGCGCGGCAGAGGAGGAGTGGAGACACCTCAGGTGATCCCTGTGCTCCTGTGGAAGTTATCCAGGAGTGTCTGCATGTGTCCAGAGCGCCACGCCCACCCCGGGACACGCCCGGATCCGGCGCCTCATCCCCATCTCCCCTTTTTCCCGCAGGGCTCCGGGCGGCCGTGACCCTGCTGGAGTCCGGGGGGGACCTCCAGCCCCCGGGGGCTCCCTGTGCCTCCTCTGCCGAGGGTCTGGGTTCAATTTTGGGAGTTATGGAATGAGCTGGATCCGCCAGAGACCGGGGAAGGGGCTGGAATTCGTTGCCAGTATCCACAGGGATGGCAGATTCTGGCACGCGCCGTCCGTGTGGGGCCGGGTGACGATCTCCAGGGACAACGGGCAGAGCTCGGTGACACTGACCATGAACAGCCTCAGGGACGAGGATTCCGGCTCCTATTTCTGTGCCAAGGCTGCTGAAGATTATTCTCATACTGCTGCTCCTATTGGTTGCAATGGTTGGATTGGTATTTGGAGATTTTGCCCCATCCCTGTCACTGTTTCCTGCCTGTCCCCAAACCCCAGATTTTTGTCCCAAACCTCAGCCCCTGTCCCCGTTCCTGACCCTTTGTCCCCGTGTGCCCCAATGGTGACCCTTGACCCCAAATCCTGCCCCAAAACTCCCCCCGTGGCCCCCAACCTTCTCCCCTGGCCCCAGCCCTGACCTTTCTCTCCGCTGCCGGCGCAGAGCAGCCGCCACCGACACCAATCCCCGGGCTCGGCCCCGGGCCCCAATGTCCCCCCAAACCGGGACCACGGGCCCCAAATCTCGGCCCTCGGGGCCACGTCGGGAAGGACAAAGGGGAGATTTGGGGCCGGGAGCTGTGGTTTGGGGCCAGCGGGTGGGAATTGGGATGAGCCAGGGCAAGGGTGGGATGGAGGGTCAAGGGCGGGGTCAGGGGGCGGGGTTTGGGGGAAGGGGCGGGGCTTTGGGGACAGGTGAGGACACAGAGATGGGGGTGGCGTCTAAACCGTCATAACCAAAGCCATGTCCCTCACCAGCAGCAGCATGAGCACAACAATCAGCAGCAAATTTAGCACAGAAATAGATTCCGGAATCCTCGTCCCTGAGGCTGTTCATGGTCAGTGTCACCGAGCTCTGCCCGTTGTCCCTGGAGATCGTGAACCGGCCCTTCACGGACGGCGCGTAGTAGGTGTTGCCACCATTGTTGCTGATACTGGCGACCCATTCCAGCCCCTTCCCGGGGCTCTGCCGGACCCACTGCATTGCGTAACTCCCAAAATCGAACCCAGACCCTCGGCAGAGGAGGCGCAGGGACCCCCGGGGGCTGGAGGTCCCCCCCGGACTCCAGCAGGGTCACGGCCGCCCGGAGCCCTGCGGGAAAAAGGGGAGATGGGGATGGGAAAAGAACAACCAGTGACCCAAAATCATGACCTCATCAAACCCTTGGCATTAAAAATTAAATTTAAAAAATTTATGCCATCAGCATCAATAGCACCAGCACTTTCACCCCAGTTAAAATAAGCACATCTGGCACAGAAATAGGAGCCGGAATCCTCGTCCCTGAGGCTGTTCATGGTCAGTGTCACCGAGCTCTGCCCGTTGTCCCTGGTCATTGTCACCCGGCCCTGCACTGACGGAGCGTAGAATGGGCTGCCGGTGTTGTGCATCCCTGCAACGTATTCCAGCGCCTTCCCTGGGCTCTGACGGAGCCAGTACATTCCAAATTTCCCGAAATCGAACCCGGAGGCGCGGCAGAGGAGGCGCAGGGACCCATCGGGGGCTGGAGGTTCCCCCCGGACTCCAGCAGGGTCAGGGTCATTTCTGCAGCCCCGAATCTAAAGAACATTTTTTCCTCAAAATTCTCCCCAAAGTTTGCAGGGTCTCAAAGCGCCTCAAACCCTGTAATTCACCTTGATCCCGCCACTAATTAATTGGAAACCTCTGCCTGACACTGCTCCTTTCACCGCCTAATTAACTACTCGTTAAAAACCAGAGAAAGCCCTCGGGTCCCCACCCCGGCACCATCCTGGCCACGGCCCCGAGCTCCTCCCGCTCCTCGCCCTCCTGGCCCTGCTGGCCCTGCCAGGTGTGTCCCGGCGCCTCCGGAGCGCCACGCCCACCCCGGGACACGCCCGGATCCGGCGCCTCATCCCCATCTCCCCTTTTTCCCGCAGGGCTCCGGGTGGCCGTGACCCTGCTGGAGTCCGGGGGGGACCTCCAGCCCCCGGGGGGTCCGTGCGCCTCCTCTGCCGAGGGTCCGGGTTCGATTTCGGGAGTTATGGAATAATGTGGATCCGCCAGAGCCCCGGGCAGGGGCTAGAATGGATCGCGGGCATTGATGATGATGGGGAGACCAGCTACTCGCCAGCGTTCAAGGGCCGGGTGACGATCTCCAGGGACAACGGGCAGAGCTCGGTGACACTGACCATGAACAGCCTCAGGGACGAGGATTCCGGCTCCTATTTCTGTGCCAAAAATGCTTATACTGGTTTGTATGGTGCTGCTGCTGCTTATGGTTTTGGCCCCATCCCCGTCTCAGTGTCCCCAGCTGTCCCCAGCTGTCCCCAGCTGTCCCCAGCTGTCCCCACAGCCCAGACCCTTCCCCAAACCTCAGCCCCTGGCCCAGCCCTTGTCCCTTTCTCCCAACCCTGCAGTGGCTCAGCCCCAAATGTCACCTCTGGGCCACACTTGGGGCCTTTGTTCCCCAAATTGTCCCTGTAAGGGTGAATATTTTGGGTTCAAAACTGAGGTGAGATGCAAAGAATTTAAATCTTAGGTCAAAATTCCCGATATCGGGCCGATGGGGCGGATTTGAGTTTGTGAATTGGAGACATGAGAGGAAATTTGGGGCAGGACTGGACAAGTCTGGGGCCCAATGGTTGGGATTGGAGGGACAAGGGCGAGTTCTGGGTGACAACGGTCCCAGTTTGGGGCCAAGGGTCGGGAATTGGGGCCGAGGCAGCCCAAGCTCAAAAACTGGGTCGAGGGCTGGAGGGAAGGATCTGGGCCCTGGGGACAGGGACAACGCCATGGACAGGAGCAGCAGCGCCCCAACCAGTACCATGAGTGTCACCATCAGCAGATTTGGCACAGAAATAGGAGCCGGAATCCTCGTCCTTGAGGCTGTTCATGGTCAGTGTCACCGAGCTCTGCCCGTTGTCCCTGGAGATTGTGAGCCGACCCTTGACTGACGGCGCGTACTGGGTGGTGCCACCGCTCTGGATCCTTGTGACCCATTCCAGCCCCTTCCCGGGGCTCTGCCGGACCCACTGCATTGCGAAACTACCGAAATCGAACCCAGACCCTCGGCAGAGGAGGCGCAGGGACCCCCCGGGGGCTGGAGGTCCCCCCGGACTCCAGCAGGGTCATGGCCGCCCGGAGCCCTGCGGGAAAAAGGGGAGATGGGGATGAGGCGCCGGATCCGGGTGTGTCCCGGGGTGGGCGTGGCGCTCCGGAGGCGCCGGGACACACCTGGCAGGGCCAGCAGGTGAATGGGCTACATTTTAAACCTAATCATTATTATTTAACAATTTAAATAATATATTGTAATAAAATTTAAATATAGCTATATTTAAATTTAATTTTAAATTACAAGTTTTATTTTAAGGCCACCAATCAGGATTTCAGGTCACTGGTTGAGCCTTTCCCATCCCCATCTCCCCTTTATCCCGTGTCCTCCCCCGTCTCCAGCACTGACCCTTAAGATGGACTTTAAAGAACAGATTTGGGGCCAAATCCATCAAATCCCTGGAGAAACGCTCACTGTGAAAAAACACCAAAAGCCAAAAGGGGATTTTAGGAACTGAAAATTCAGGCCTGAAACAGGAGGAGCCGAGCGCTCAGCACCTGCCGAAACTGAAGCAGTCTGAGGGCAGAAAAGCTGCAGCAGCTCAGCCCCCGAGGACACGGGGAGCCGCGGCCGAGTTCCCGCCTTTGGGGTGAATCCATCCCGACCCCGCAGGGAATCAAAGCCCCACAGGACAGCAGAGGGGCTCGGGGTCAGTGGGGCTGCTGGGAGCCGCTCATGGACAGACACACCGACAGACAGCGTTTGGGACAGGCGTCCGTGGGCGGGAATGGATCGGCCAGAACGATTGTCTGTGCGCTTCGGCCGTTTGTTATCGGCCGGGGAAACATTTAAAGGCGCTTCGGGGCGGAGGCGTCGGAACACAAACTTTCCGTCTGCAGACCCCAAAACCCGCTCCGGCTCACGACTCCTGGGGCCCGGCCAGCCGCAAATCGTGTATAATTCCATTTCTCCCGGCGGAGACGCGCCTGCTGCTCTCAGGATCAAACATTAAAATCGTTCCCCGTGCGCCCAGCGCCGCTGGCAGTTGTCACCCAGACGGAAGCCGCGGTTTCCTCCCGGGTGTCCCCCGGCCCCGCGCTTCTGCATTCCGAGGGGGGCTGCGGCTTTTCCCCGGGCACAGAGCTGGCTGTGAGCTGAGCCACAGGGGCTGGGGACAGCTGGGGACAGCTGGGGACAGCTGGGGACACATGGGGACAGATGGAGACAGATGGGGACAGATGGGGACAGATGGGGACAGATGGGGACAGATGGGGACAGGTGGGGACAGAGGGGGACTGATGGGGACTGATGGGGACAGCTGGGGACAGCTGGGGACTGATGGGGACAGCTGGGGACAGATGGGGACAGATGGGGACAGATGGGGACAGCGGGGGACAGATGGGGACATGGCTGTGGGAGCTAGGCCAGAACATCCGGAACAAAACCAGCACCAGCATAATATTTATCACTATAAACGTCTTTGGCACAGAAATAGGAGCCGGAATCCTCGTCCTTGAGGTTGTTCATGGTCAGTGTCACCGAGCTCTGCCCGTTGTCCCTGGAGATGGTGGCCCGGCCCTGCACGGACTGTCCATAGTAGGCTTTTCCACTGCCATAGACCCCCACGAGCAGTTCCATCGCCCCCCCGGGTCTCTGCCGCACCCAATAAATGGTGGAAGTCTCGAAATTACAACCGGAGGCGCGGCAGAGCAGAGTCAGGGAGCCCCCGGGGGCTGGAGGTCCCCCCCGGACTCCAGCAGGGTCACGGCCGCCCGGAGCCCTGCGGGAAAAAGGGGAGATGGGGATGGGAAAAGAACAACCAGTAACCCAAAATCATGACCTCATCAAACTCTTGGCATTAAAATTTACATTAAAAAAATTATTAATTTTTATTATAATAAAGTTTGTATTTTGTTAATAACGAATAATTAGCCTAAATACTGCTCCTGACCCTGCTGGAGTCCGGGGAGGACCTCCAGCCCCCGGGGGGTCCCTGCGACTCCTCTGCCGAGGGTCTGGGTTCAATTTCGGGAGTTACGGAATGGGCTGGATCCGCCAGAAACCCGGGAAGACGCTGGAATACATTGGCAGTATCAAGAGCGGTGGCAGCACCTACTACGCGCCGTCAGTGCAGGGCCGGGTGACGATCTCCAGGGACAACGGGCAGAGCTCGGTGACACTGACCCTGAACAGCCTCAGGGACGAGGATTCCGGCTCCTATTTCTGTGCCAAATGTGCTGATGGTGGTGGTTGGTGTGGTGCTTATGCTGATTATGGTGACGATGCCGGTGCTGGCCCCGCCCCCATCTCAGTGTCCCCAGCTGTCCCCAGCTGTCCCCAGCTGTCCCCAGCTGTCCCCACAGCCCAGACCCTTCCCCCAGACCCCAGCCCCTGGCCCAGCTCTCGGCCCTTGGCCCCAGATCTGCCCCGGCTGTGCCAGCACTGCACTCATTGGGCTGATTTGGCCCTAAACCTTGACCCCAAATTCCCTCTCCTGGCACTGACTGAAAGAGGGCCTCAAACCCACAGGAATTCAGAGAAAAAGGAAATTCTGGGATTTTGTCCAAGGCACCAACACGGCCCCGGAGCCGACACCGAAATGCATCGAGGAGATTTTGGGCAAATGGGGAAATCTGGGTGGAAAGCCAAGAGTCCAGGCAGCGATGGCAGAGTTTGGGGGGAAATGGCTGAGATTTGGGGCCAAGGCTGTGGATTTGGGGGAAGGGTCAGGGGATTCTGAGAAATTCAGGAACCCCGTGGTGAGGGCTTGGGGCCGTGAGCCGTGTTCCCAACACCACCAGCAGCAGCAGCACCATAGTAACTGCTGTAACAACCACTGTTAACACATTTGGCACAGAAATAGGAGCCGGAATCCTCGTCCTTGAGGCTGTTCATGGTCAGTGTCACCGAGCTCTGCCCGTTGTCCCTGGAGATTGTGAATCGCCCCTTGACTGACGGCGCGTAGTAGGTGGTGCCACCATCGCTGCTGATAGTCGCAACGAATTCCAGCCCCTGCCCGGGGTTCTGGCGGATCCAGAACATTGTGTAACTCCCAAAATCAAATCCAGACCCTCGGCTGGAGGTCCCCCCAGACTCCAGCAAGGTCAGGATCAGTATTTAGGCTAATTATTCAAAATTAACAAAATACAAACTTTATTATAATAAAAATTAATAATGTTTTTTAATGTAAATTTTAATGCCAAAGGTTTGATTTGGTCAGGATTTTGGTCACTGGTTGATCCTTTCCCATCCCCATCTCCCCTTTTTCCCGCAGGGCTCCGGGCGGCCGTGACCCTGCTGGAGTCCGGGGGGGACCTCCAGCCCCCGGGGGGTCCCTGCGCCTCCTCTGCCGAGGGTCTGGGTTCGATTTCGGGAGTTACGCCATGTTGTGGGTCCGCCAAAAACCCGGGAAGGGGCTGGAATGGATCGCGGGCATCTACAGCGATGGTGCAAACACCACCTACACACCCTCAGTGCAGGGCCGGGCCACCATCTCCAGGGACAACGGGCAGAGCTCGGTGACACTGACCATGAACAGCCTCAAGGACGAGGATTCCGGCTCCTATTTCTGTGCCAAATATGCTGGTCGTGGTGCTGATTATGCTGCTGGTATTGCAGCTGCTGATGGTTTTTTCCCTCCTCCAGGGCCGTGTCCCAAATGTCCCCATCTGTCCCCAGCTGTCCCCATCTGTCCCCATCTGTCCCCATCTGTCCCCATCTGTCCCCAGCTGTCCCCAGCTGTCCCCAGCTGTCCCCAGCTGTCCCCAGCCCCTGTGGCTCAGCTCACAGCCAGCTCTGTGCCCGGGTAAAGCCACACCCTCCCTGGAATGCAGAATCCCAACCCATGAACTCCCAATCCTGACCAATTTGCACTCCAGGGGCTCTCAGGCCCAGCTCTGGGACCAGCAGTGACAGTTCTTTCCTGGCCCGTGTCACAGGGCAAACAAAACCCCGGAGAGCCTCGGGGCCGGGCCGGGAGGGGATGGAGGAGAGGATTTGCCCCCCAAAACCCCCGGGGCAGGTGGAGCCCGGTGCCCCTGCAGGGACCTGAGGAAACGGGCAGGAAACGGGCAGGAAACGGGCAGGAAATGAGAATGGAGCAGCCTGGGCCCCACCTTGTCCCCAACACTCGGTGCCACCTCCATCTCAACCAGGGACATCTGCACTGGAGGGCTCTGGGGACAGCTGGGGACAGCTGGGGACAGCTGGGGACACGGCCGTGAGGGCGAGGCCAAAACGATCAGCAGCATAAGCACCACCAGGAAAAGCGTTTCTGGCACAGAAATAGGAGCCGGAATCCTGGTCCCTGAGGCTGCTCATGGTCAGTGTCACCGAGCTCTGCCCGTTGTCCCTGGAGATCGTGGCTCTGCCCTTGACTGACGGTGAGTACCAAGTGGTGCCGGCGCTGTTGATCTCCGCGAGCCATTCCAGCCCCTTCCTGGGGCTCTGGCGCAGCCAAAACATGGCAAATTTCCCAAAATCGAACCCGGAGGCGCGGCAGAGGAGGCGCAGGGACCCCCCGGGGGCTGGAGGTGTCACCCCCGGACTCCAGCAGGGTCAGGGTCACTTCGGCAGCCCCGGAACTTCAGAACATTTTCCCCTCAAAATACTCCCAAATATTTGCAAGATCTCAAAGCGCCTCAAACCCTGAAATTCACATTGATCCCGCCACTAATTAATTGGAAACCTCTGCCTGACACTGCTCCTTTCACCGCCTAATTAACAACTCGTTAAAAACCCCAGAAAGCCCCCGAGACCCCAGTCCAGCACCATCCCGGCCACGGCCCCGAGCTCCTCCCGCTCCTCGCCCTCCTGGCCCTGCTGGCCCTGCCAGGTGTGTCCCGGCGCCTCCGGAGCGCCACGCCCACCCCGGGACACGCCCGGATCCGGCGCCTCATCCCCATCTCCCCTTTTTCCCGCAGGGCTCCGGGCGGCCGTGACCCTGCTGGAGTCCGGGGGTGACACCTCCAGCCCCCGGGGGGTCCCTGACTCTGCTCTGTCGCACTTCGGGGTTTAATTTCGGAGGTTACCAAATGGAATGGGTCCGGCAGAGCCCCGGGAAGGGGCTGGAATACGTCGCAGCGATCAGCATTGGTGGTGACACCACCAGATACGCGCCATCGGTGAAGGGCCGGGTGACGATCTCCAGGGACAACGGGCAGAGCTCGGTGACACTGACCATGAACAGCCTCAGGGACGAGGATTCCGGGATCTATTTCTGCGCCAGATCTGCTGGTGGTCTTTGGTCAGCTATTGCTGCTGATGGTTTTGGCCTCACCGCCATGGCCGTGTCCCCAGCTGTCCCCAGCTGTCCCCAGCTGTCCCCAGCTGTCCCCAGCTGTCCCCACAGCCCAGACCCTTCCCCTAGAGCTCAGCCCCTGCCCCAGTCTCTCCCCATTGGCTGCAGCCCTGCACCGCTCCTGCCCCACATCCTCAGCTCCTGCCCCACATCCTCAGCTCCTGGCCCCAAACCTCAGCTGGCGGCTCCGGGTCTCACCCAAATTCCCCAAAACTTTGTGCAAAAGGCCGAGATTTGGGGCCGATGGGTCAGATTTGGGTTTGGGGCTGTGACGTGGGTAAAGCAGTGGGAATTTGCGGCAGAACTGGAGAAGTCTGGAAGGAAATGTTTGGGATCAGAAGGAAGAGGTTGAGCTCAGGGTGAGAAAATTCCCGATTTGGGGCCAAGGGCAGAGACAAAGGTCAAAAATTGGCCTGAGAATTGGAAGGAATGATCTGGGGCACGGGGACAGGGTCACACCCATAAACAGGAGCAGCAACGCCCCAACCCGCACTGTGCCCACCGCCGTGATTGTGACCATTGTTATTCCTGGTGCAGAAATAGGAGCCGGAATCCTCGTCCCTGAGGCTGTTCATGGTCAGTGTCACCGAGCTCTGCCCGTTGTCCCTGGAGATCGTCACCCGGCCCTGCAGCGATGGGTTGTACCAGGTGTTGCCATAACTGTTCATCCCTGCGACGTATTCCAGCGCCTTCCCGGGGCTCTGCCGGACCCAGTCAAATCCGTAACTCCCGAAATCGAACCCGGAGGCGCGGCAGAGGAGGCGCAGGGACCCCCCGGGGGCTGGAGGTGTCACCCCCCGGACTCCAGCAGGGTCACGGCCGCCCGGAGCCCTGCGGGAAAAAGGGGAGATGGGGATGAGGCGCCGGATCCGGGCGTGTCCCGGGGTGGGCGTGGCGCTCCGGAGGCGCCGGGACACACCTGAGAAGGTCAGCTTGAGATTGGGTCGAATTTTTACCTTACTAACTGTGGTTAAAATTTTAAATATTAAAAATAAAATAATAATGAATGTAGTGTTTCAATTCATCTTCTAAAGCTGAGGGTGGCCGTGACCCTGCTGGAGTCCGGGGGGTCCCTGACTCTGCTCTGCCGCGCCTCCGGGTTCAATTTTGGGAGTAGCTCCATGGGCTGGATGCGCCAGAGCCCCGGGAAGGGGCTGGAATGGATCGCGGGGATGACCAGCAGTGGCAGCACCGCATACGCGCCGTCGTTCAAGGGCCGGGTGACGATCTCCAGGGACAACGGGCAGAGCTCGGTGACACTGACCATGAACAGCCTCAAGGACGAGGATTCCGGCTCCTATTTCTGTGCCAAATGTTTTGACAGTGGTTATGGTTATGGTGCTGCTGGTGCTGATGATGATGTTGCTGATGCTGGTCCTGGCCCGTTTTCCCCAGTGCTGGGTGCCCAAATATCCTGGAATCCTCTGCTCCTTCCCCCAAATCACAGCCCTTGGCCCTAATTCTTGGCCATTTCACACCAAACTCCGCCATCTCTTCCCCAACTCTCGAGTTTTCCTCAATTTTCACCATTTCTCCCAAATCTCGGCCCCTCCCTCAAACTGTCCCCATTGGCCCAGAACCACCCCCCAAATCTCGGCTTTTCCCCCCAGATTTCCGCTCCCTTCACTTCTGACCCTCGGCCTGAACATCCCCCGGGGGCAGCCCCAAATCTCCACCACCGGCACCAAACCTCGGCCACGGGCCCCAAATCCTGAGGGTTTGCCCCAAAATGGGCCCCGAGGGGCGGGACGTGGGGCTGAGACATGAGGTCAGGGGTCAGAGGGGGAGATTTGGGGCAGATCCGGGTCGGGGTTGGGGTAAAGGGGCAGGAGCGGGGTCAGGGGTTGGGGTTTGGGGGAAGGGTCCTGGCTTTGGGGACACCCGGGGACCCAATGATTGGGGCCGTGACAAAACCACCATAACCAACATCAGCACCACCACCACCACCAGGAGCAGCATAAGCACCATAAACACCGGCATTTTTGGCACAGAAATAGGAGCCGGAATCCTCGTCCCTGAGGCTGTTCATGGTCAGTGTCACCGAGCTCTGCCCGTTGTCCCTGGAGATCGTCACCCGGCCCTTGAACGACGGCGCGTATTCGGTGTAACCACCATTGCTGTGGATCCTTGCAACGAATTCCAGCGCCTGCCCGGGTCTCTGGCGCATCCAGCCCATCCCAAACTGTCCAAAATCAAACCCAGACCCTCGGCAGAGGAGGCGCAGGGACCCCCCCGGGGGCTGGAGGTCCCCCCCGGATTCCAGCAGGGGCAGGATCACTGTTTAGGGTAATTATGCAGTATTAACAAAATATGAACTTTATTATACCAAAACTTAATAATTACTTTTTTAAATTTAATTTTTAATGCCTTGGGTTTGATGAGGTCAAGATTTTCTGTCACTGGTTGATTTTTTCCCATCCCCATCTCCCCTTTTTCCCGCAGGGCTCCGGGCGGCCGTGACCCTGCTGGAGTCCGGGGGGGACCTCCAGCCCCCGGGGGGTCCCTGCGCCTCCTCTGCCGAGGGTCTGGGTTCGATTTCGGGAGTTATTCAATGAATTGGATCCAGCAGAGCCCTGGGCAGGCGCTGGAATTCCTTGCATACATCGGTGGTGATGGCAGCACCTACTACGCGCCATCCTTGAGGGGCCGGGTGACGATCTCCAGGGACAACGGGCAGAGCTCGGTGACACTGACCATGAACAGCCTCAGGGACGAGGATTCCGGCTCCTATTTCTGTGCCAAGGGTGTTGATGCTTATGCTGCTGCTGGTGGTGTTTGTCGTTATGGTGCTTGGGGTGGTGTTTGGGGCTTTGGCCCCATCCCTGTCACTGTTTCCTGCCTGTCCCCAAACCCCAGATTTTTGTCCCAAACCTCAGCCCCTGTCCCTGTTCCTGACCCTTTGTCCCCATGTGCCCCAAAGGTGACCCTTGACCCCAAATCCTGCCCCAAAACTCCCCCCGTGGCCCCCGACCTTCTCCCCTGGCCCAGCCCTGACCTTTCTCTCCGCTGCCGGCACAGAGCAGCCGCCACCGACACCAATCCCCGGGCTCGGCCCCGGGCCCCAATGTCCCCCCAAACCGGGACCACGGGCCCCAAATCTCGGCCCTCGGGGCCACGTCGGGAAGGACAAAGGGGAGATTTGGGGCCGGGAGCTGTGGTTTGGGGCCAGCGGGTGGGAATTGGGATGAGCCAGGGCAAGGGTGGGATGGAGGGTCAAGGGCGGGGTCAGGGGGCGGGGTTTGGGGGAAGGGGTGTGCCTTTGGGGACAGCTGGGACACTGAGACTGGGGCAGGGTAAAAGCGGTGACCAGGAGCAGCATCAGCATGAGCACCATGACCATCGGTGTCTTTGGCACAGAAATAGGAGCCGGAATCCTCGTCCCTGAGGCTGTCCATGGTCAGTGTCACCGAGCTCTGCCCGTTGTCCCTGGAGATCCTGAACCGACCCTGCACCGACGGGGCGAATCTGGTGGTGCCACCACTGTGGATACTCACGATCCACTCCAGCCCCTGCCCGGGCCTCTGGCGCACCCAGCCCATTCCGAAACTCCCGAAATTGAACCCGGAGGCGCGGCAGAGGAGGCGCAGGGTCCTGCTGGGGGGTTGGAGGATTCCCCAGACTCCAGCAGGGTCAGTTGCATAATTTAAGCTGTTTATTCAAAATTTTTGAAAAATGTTATAATAAAAACTAATTTTTTTAAAAGTTTATTATTAATTTGAAGTGTTTGATTTGGTCAGGATTTTGAATCACTGGTTGAGTTTTTCCCATCCCCATCTCCCCTTTTTCCCGCAGGGCTCCGGGCGGCCGTGACCCTGCTGGAGTCCGGGGGGGACCTCCAGCCCCCGGGGGGTCCCTGCGCCTCCTCTGCCGAGGGTCCGGGTTCGATTTTGGGCATTTTGGGATGTATTGGCTCCGTCAGAGCCCCGGGAAGGCGCTGGAATGGATCGCGGGGATCAACGGTGACGGTGACACCACTTGGTACCCAACATCCTTCACGGGCCGGGTGACGATCTCCAGGGACAACGGGCAGAGCTCGGTGACACTGACCATGAACAGCCTCAGGGACGAGGATTCCGGCTCCTATTTCTGCGCCAAAAATTCCGGTTCTTACGGCGATGGCGCCGCTGGTATTGCAGCTGCTGGTGGGTTTGCTCTGCCCCTACGGCCGTGTCACCACCTGTCCCCAGACCTGTCCCCCAAATCCCACCCCTGACCCCATCATTGTCCCCGAGTCCCAACCCGGAACTGGTTCAGCCCCAAAATCTCAGCTGTTGGCCCCAAGCCTCAGCTGGCGGCTCCGGGTCTCACACAAATTGTGTAAAACTTTGTGCAAACGGCCGAGATTTGGGCCCAATGGGGCAGATTTGGGTTTGTGACTCTGACTCTGTGCCAGGAGTGGGAATTTGGAGACCAGGGTTGGGATTTTGGCCAAAAGTTTGGGGTTTGGGGCCAAATCAGCCCAATGAGTGCAGCGCTGGCACAGCCGGGGCAGATCTGGGGCCAAGGGCCGAGAGCTGGGCCAGGGGCTGGGGTCTGGGGGAAGGGTCTGGGCTGTGGGGACAGCTGGGGACAGCTGGGGACAGCTGGGGACAGCTGGGGACACTGAGATGGGGGCGGGGCCAGCACCGGCATCGTCACTACTAACAGCAGTATCCCAACCAGTGAAAGCAGATTTGGCACAGAAATAGGAGCCGGAATCCTCGTCCCTGAGGCTGTTCATGGTCAGTGTCACCGAGCTCTGCCCGTTGTCCCTGGAGATCGTCACCCGGCCATTGAACGACGGCGCGTAGATGGTGGTGCCATCATTCTTCATCCCCGCGATAAATTCCAGCCCCTGCCTGGGATTTTGACGGATCCACATCATTCCTTTATCCGCAAAATCGAACCCGGAGGCGCGGCAGAGGAGGCGCAGGGACCCCCCGGGGGCTGGAGGTTTCCCCCGGACTCCAGCAGGGTCACCTGAAGCCTGTTTGATTTTTAAGTGAAATATGAATAATTAATAATTTAAAACAACTATTTAATATTTTAATTTTTCCAATAATTTTTTGCTAGAAGCATTACATTAGGAACCAACAGTCAGGACTGTGGGTCAGTGTTCGAGCTTTTCCCATCCCCATCTCCCCTTTTTCCCGCAGGGCTCCGGGCGGCCGTGACCCTGCTGGAGTCCGGGGGGGACCTCCAGCCCCCGGGGGGTCCCTGCGCCTCCTCTGCCGAGGGTCCGGGTTCAATTTCGGGAAATTCGCGATGTTCTGGACTCGCCAGAGCCCTGGGCAGGGGCTGGAATGGGTCGCCTACATCAACACCGCCGGCAGCATCAGCTACGGGCCGTCAGTGCAGGGCCGGGTGACAATGACCAGGGACAACGGGCAGAGCTCGGTGACACTGACCATGAACAGCCTCAGGGACGAGGATTCCGGGATCTATTTCTGCGGGAAGTCTGACAGTGCTGGTGGTTGGGGTGCTGCTAATGGTGTTGGCCATGTCCCTACGGCCGTGTCACCAGTTGTCCCCAGAGCCCATCTACACACCCCACCCCTAACCCCAATATTGTCTGTGAGTCCCAGACTGGAACAGGTTCAGCCCCAGATCTCAGCTGTTGGCCCCAAACTCCAGCTGGTGGCTCCTGGTCTCACCCAAATTGTGCAAAACTTTGTGCAAACGGCCGAGATTTGGGCCCAATGGGGCAGATTTGGGTTTGTGACTGTCACTCTGTGCCAGGAGAGGGAATCTGGGCCCCAGGGTTGGGATTTTGGCCAAAAGTTAGGGTTTGGGGCCAAATCAGCCCAATGAGTGCAGCGCTGGCACAGCCGGGGCAGATCTGGGGCCAAGGGCCGAGAGCTGGGCCAGGGGCTGGGGTCTGGGGGAAGGGTCTGGGCTGTGGGGACAGCTGGGGACAGCTGGGGACAGCTGGGGACACTGAGATGGGGGCGGGGGCTAGGAGGGACACCATCACCATTACCAGCAGCACCGCAGCCAGTGCTGTAACATTTGGCACAGAAATAGGAGCCGGAATCCTCGTCCCTGAGGCTGTTCATGGTCAGTGTCACCGAGCTCTGCCCGTTGTCCCTGGAGATCGTCACCCGGCCCTTGACGGACGGAGCGTACCAGGTTCCGCCACCAGTGTTGGTGATATACGCAACTGATTCCAGTGCTTTTCCAGGTTTCTGATGTATCCAGGCCATCCCAAATTGTCCAAAATCGAACCCGGAGGCGCGGCAGAGGAGGCGCAGGGACTCCCCAGGCCTGGAGGAGCCCCAGAGCCCAGCAGGGTCAGGGTCCCTTTGGCAGCCCTGAACCTTCAGGACATTTTTCCATCAAATTTCTACCCAAGGTTTGCAAGGTCTCAAAGTGCCTGAAACCCAGTAATTAATCATCATGCACTCTTGCACTCTTTAATTATTTCCAAACTTCTTCCTGACACTGCTTCTTTCACTGCCAAATTAATGACTCGTTAGAAACACCAGAAACCCTCCCCAGACCCCACCCCGGCACCATCCCGGCCACGGCCCCGAGCTCCTCCCGCTCCTCGCCCTCCTGGCCCTGCTGGCCCTGCCAGGTGTGTCCCGGCGCCTCCGGAGCGCCACGCCCACCCCGGGACACGCCCGGATCCGGCGCCTCATCCCCATCTCCCCTTTTTCCCGCAGGGCTCCGGGCGGCCGTGACCCTGCTGGAGTCCGGGGGGGACCTCCAGCCCCCGGGGGGTCCCTGCGCCTCCTCTGCCAAGGGTCCGGGTTCAATTTTGGACAATTTGGGATGGGCTGGTTTCGACAGAGGCCTGGGAAGGGCCTTGAATGGGTAACGAGTATCAACAAAGACGGCAGTGCAAAGTGCACACCATCGCTGCGGGGCCGGTTCAGCGTCTCCAGGGACAACGGGCAGAGCTCGGTGACACTGACCATGAACAGCCTCCAGAACCAGGATTCTGGCTCCTATTTCTGTGCCAAATCTGTTTATTCTGGTTGGGGCGCGGCCCATGATATTTGTTTTTATTTAGGTTGAGATGGATTTGGCCCCGCCCCTGTCCACATGTCATTTCCCACATTTCTGTGGGAAATCCTATAACACTGGTGCTGGTGATGCTGCTCTGGTGTAATCCCAGAAACACTCAATTTGGGATTTCAGTGTCCAGTGACAGATCTGAGTGAGGATGGAGGATGTGGGGTGCTGTCCTTGTCCTTCTTATTCATCTTCTTTTTCCTTCTTCTGTATGGATTTGAATGGACTTTTCCAATTGGGTGAAAAATGTCTGTGTGTTGTCATTATTGGGTCAAAATTATAAATAATGTCGGTGTCACCTTGGTGTTATGGGTTTATATTTTATGCTGATTTTATAAATCATAAAAATTCAAATATATATGAACAAACTGTTTTAAATACCAATATAATTTTCCGTTTTAGTTTTTGACATGAAAAGTTTAACTGGTGCAAACATTCAGGATTCTGGCTCAAGGTCTGAGGTTTTCCCACCCTGATTCTCAGATCTGGGGCCAAGGGCCGAGAGCTGGGCCAGGGGCTGGGGTCTGGGGGAAGGGTCTGGGCTGTGGGGACAGCTGGGGACAGCTGGGGACAGCTGGGGACACTGAGATGGGGGCGGGGCCAGCAGTGATACCGTCACTATAGTTAGCAGCAGCAGCACCAGTACCAGCAGATTTCCCGCAGAAATAGGAGCCGGAATCCTCGTCCCTGAGGCTGTTCATGGTCAGTGTCACCGAGCTCTGCCCGTTGTCCCTGGAGATCGTGAACCGACCCTTCACAGACGGCGCGTAGTCGGTGTAACCACCATTGCTGCTGATACTGGCAATGTATTCCAGAGTCTGCCCGGGTTTCTGACGGATCCAGATCATTCCGTAACTCCCGAAATCGAACCCGGACCCTCGGCAGAGGAGGCGCAGGGACCCCCCGGGGGCTGGAGGTCCCCCCCGGACTCCAGCAGGGTCACGGCCGCCCGGAGCCCGGCGGGAAAAAGGGGAAAATGGGGATGGGAAAAGATCCACCAGTGACAAAAAATCCTGACCAAATCAAGTCCATGGCATTAAAATTTACATTAAAAAAATTATTAATTGTTGTTATAATAAAGTTTGTATTTTGTTAATAATGAATAATTAGCGTAAATACTGATCCTGACCCTGCTGGAGTCCGGGGGGTGACACCTCCAGCCCCCGGGGGGTCCCTGCGCCTCCTCTGCCGCGCCTCCGGGTTCGATTTCGGGACTCCTGTAATGTTCTGGATGCGCCAGAGACCCGGGCAGGGGCTGGAATTCGTTGCGAGTATCAACAATGGTGGGAGCACCAACTACGCCCCATCAGTCAAGGGTCGGTTCACGATCTCCAGGGACAACGGGCAGAGCTCGGTGACACTGACCATGAACAGCCTCAGGGACGAGGATTCCGGCTCCTATTTCTGCGCCAAATCTGCTGATGGTGACACTCATGGTACTGGTTGGGGCGCTGCTGCTCCTGTCCATGGCGTTGTCCCTGTCCCCAGGGCCCAGATCCTTCCCTCCAGCCCTCAACTCAGTTTTTGAGCTTGGGCTGCCTCGGCCCCAATTCCCGACCCTTGGCCCCAAACCGGGACCGTTGTCCCCCAGAACTCGCCCTTGACCCTCCAATCCCAACCATTTGGCCCCAGACTTGTCCAGTCCTGCCCCAAATTTCCTCTCTTTGCTCCAATTCATAAACTCAAATCCGCCCCATCGGCCCCATATCGGGAATTTTGGCCTAAAATTTAAATTCTTTGCATCTCACCTCAGCTTTGCACCCAAAATATTCACCATTACAGGGACGTTTTGGGGAACGAGGGCCCCAAGTGTGGCCCAGAGGTGACATTTGGGGCTGAGCCACTGCAGGGTTGGGAGAAAGGGACAAGGGCTGGGCCTGGGGCTGAGGTTTGGGGAAGGGTCTGGGCTGTGGGGACAGCTGGGGACATTGAGACGGGGATGGGGCCAAAACCATAAGCAGCAGCAGCACCATACAAACCAGTATAAGCATCTTTGGCACAGAAATAGGAGCCGGAATCCTCGTCCTTGAGGCTGTTCATGGTCAGTGTCACCGAGCTCTGCCCGTTGTCCCTGGAGATCGTCACCCGGCCCTTGAACGCTGGCGAGTAGCTGGTCTCCCCATCATCATCAATGCCCGCGATCCATTCTAGCCCCTGCCCGGGTCTCTGGCGGATCCACATTATTCCATAACTCCCAAAATCGAACCCAGACCCTCGGCAGAGGAGGCGCAGGGACCCCCCGGGGGCTGGAGGTCCCCCCCGGACTCCAGCAGGGTCACGGCCGCCCGGAGCCCTGCGGGAAAAAGGGGAGATGGGGATGAGGCGCCGGATCCGGGCGTGTCCCGGGGTGGGCGTGGCGCTCCGGAGGCGCCGGGACACACCTGGCAGGGCCAGCAGGGCCAGGAGGGCGAGGAGCGGGAGGAGCTCGGGGCCGTGGCCGGGGTCACTCTGGGGTCGGAGCCCCCCAGGGATTTGGGGTTCGTTAATGGGCCGTTAATGGGGCAATGAATGGAGCAGTGTCAGACGAAGGTTTTACAATTAATTCATGCGTGGATCAGGGTTAATTGCAGGGTTTGTGGCAGCTCTAAATATCGGAAACTAGGTGTGTAGATTTGAGGCTAAACCGGGGGAGTTTGGGGGGAGAAATGATGAAGATTCTGATCTTTGGGGAGCGGTGACCCTGCTGGAGTCCGGGGGGTCCCTGCGCCTCCTCTGCCGCGGCTCCGGGTTCGATTTCGGGAGTTACTCCATGTACTGGGTCCGCCAAAAGCCCGGGCAGGCGCTGGAATGGATCGCGGGGATCTACACTGGCGGCAGCACCTGGTACGCGCCGTCGTTCAAGGGCCGGGTGATGATCTCCAGGGACAACGGGCAGAGCTCGGTGACACTGACCATGAACAGCCTCAGGGACGAGGATTCCGGCTCCTATTTCTGTGCCAAATCTGACAGCAGTGGTTATGGTTATGCTGATTATGGTGACGATGCCGTTGGTGGCCCCGCCCCCATCTCAGTGTCCCCAGCTGTCCCCAGCTGTCCCCAGCTGTCCCCACAGCCCAGACCCTTCCCCCAGACCCCAGCCCCTGGCCCAGCTCTCGGCCCTTGGCCCCAGATCTGCCCCGGCTGTGCCAGCGCTGCACTCATTGGGCTGATTTGGCCCCAAACCCCAACTTTTGGCCAAAATCCCAACCCTGGGCCCCAAATTCCCTCTCCTGGCACAGAGTGACAGTCACAAACCCAAATCTGCCCCATTGGGCCCAAATCTCGGCCGTTTGCACAAAGTTTTGCACAATTTGTGTGAGACTCGGAGCCGCCAGCTGAGGTTTGGGGCCAATAGTTGAGATTTTGGGGCTGAACCAGTTCCAGGTTGGGACTCGGGGACGATGATGGGGTCAGGGGTGGGGTTTGGGGGACAGGTCTGGGGACAGGTGGTGACACGGCCGTAGGGGCGGAGCGAACCCACCAGCAGCTGCAATACCAGCGGCGCCATCGCCGTAAGAACCGGAATTTTTGGCGCAGAAATAGGAGCCGGAATCCTCGTCCCTGAGGCTGTTCATGGTCAGTGTCACCGAGCTCTGCCCGTTGTCCCTGGAGATCGTCACCCGGCCCGTGAAGGATGTTGGGTACCAAGTGGTGTCACCGTCGCCGTTGATCCCCGCGATCCATTCCAGCGCCTTCCCGGGGCTCTGGCGTAGCCAATACATCCCAAAATGCCCAAAATCGAACCCGGAGCCGCGGCAGAGGAGGCGCAGGGACCCCCCGGGGGCTGGAGGTGTCACCCCCAGACTCCAGCCGGGTCACCTGAAGCCTGTTTAATTTTTAAGTGAAATATGAATAATTAAGAATTTAAAACAACTATTTAATATTTTAATTTTTCCAATAATTTTTTGCTAGAAGCATTACATTAGGAACCAACAGCCAGGACTGTGGGTCAGTGTTCGAGCTTTTCCCATCCCCATCTCCCCTTTTTCCCGCAGGGCTCCGGGCGGCCGTGACCCTGCTGGAGTCCGGGGTGACACCTCCAGCCCCCGGGGGCTCCCTGACTCTGCTCTGCCGCGCCTCCGGGTTCGATTTCGCGAATAAAGGAATGCACTGGCATCGGCAGAGACCCGGGAAGGGGCCGGAGTTCATCCTCGGGATCAGCAAGGGCAGCGAGTGGGTCAGCTACGCGCCGTCGTTCAAGGGCCGGGCGACGATCTCCAGGGACGACGGGCAGAGCTCGGTGACACTGACCCTGAACAACCTCCAGGCCGAGGATTCCGGCTCCTATTTCTGCACCAAATCCTCTGATATTTACGCCGACAGCGCTGTTGGTATTGCAGCCGCTCATGGTTTTGTCCCACCCCCAAGGGCCGTGTCCCCAGCTGTCCCCAGCTGTCCCCAGCTGTCCCCAGAGCCCTCCAGTGCAGATGTCCCTGGCTGAGATGGAGGTGGCACCGAGTTCTGGGGACAAGGTGGGGCCCAGGCTGCTCCATTCTCATTTCCTGCCCGTTTCCTGCCCGTTTCCTGCCCGTTTCCTCAGGTCCCTGCAGGGGCACCGGGCTCCACCTGCCCCGGGGGTTTTGGGGGGCAAATCCTCTCCTCCGTCCCCTCCCGGCCCGGCCCCGAGGCTCTCCGGGGTTTTGTTTGCCGTGTCACACGGGCCAGGAAAGAACTGTCACTGCTGTCCTCAGAGCTGGGCCTGAGAGCCCCTGGAGTGCAAATTGGTCAGGATTGGGAGTTCATGGGTTGGGATTCTGCATTCCAGGGAGGGTGTGGCTTTACCCGGGCACAGAGCTGGCTGTGAGCTGAGCCACAGGGGCTGGGGACAGCTGGGGACAGCTGGGGACAGCTGGGGACAGCTGGGGACTGATGGGGACAGCTGGGGACAGCTGGGGACAGCTGGGGACATATGGAGACAGCTGGGGACAGATGGGGACAGATGGGGACAGCTGGGGACAGCGGGGGACAGATGGGGACAGATGGAGACAGATGGGGACAGATGGGGACAGATGGGGACAGATGGGGACAGATGGGGACAGATGGGGACATGGCTGTGGGAGCGGGGCCAGAACATCCGGAACAAAACCAGCACCAGCATAATATTTATCACTATAAACGTCTTTGGCACAGAAATAGGAGCCGGAATCCTCGTCCTTGAGGTTGTTCATGGTCAGTGTCACCGAGCTCTGCCCGTTGTCCCTGGAGATGGTGGCCCGGCCCTGCACGGACTGTCCATAGTAGGCTTTTCCACTGCCATAGACCCCCACGAGCAGTTCCATCGCCCCCCCGGGTCTCTGCCGCACCCAGTAAATGGTGGAAGTCTCGAAATTACAACCGGAGGCGCGGCAGAGCAGAGTCAGGGAGCCCCCGGGGGGCTGGAGGTCCCCCCCGGACTCCAGCAGGGTCACGGCTGCCCGGAGCCAGCTTAATCTTTTACCAAAATATTAATAATAAGAATTTAAATCAATAATTAAATAACTTTTTTTTTTCCAATGATTTTTTTTTTCAAAGCATTTAATTAGGAACCAAGAGTCAGGATTTTGGGTCACTGGTTGATCTTCTCCCATCCCCATCTCCCCTTTTTCCCGCAGGGCTCCAGGCGGCCGTGACCCTGCTGGAGTCTGGGGGGGACACCTCCAGCCCCCGGGGGGTCCCTGCGCCTCCTCTGCCGAGGGTCTGGGTTCGATTTCGGGACTAAAGGAATGAACTGGGTTCGACAGAGACCCGGGAAGGGGCTGGAATTGGTTGCGGGCATTGACAACGGTGGAAACACCAGATACCCGCCATCGTTCAGTGGCCGGGTGACGATCTCCAGGGACAACGGGCAGAGCTCGGTGACACTGACCATGAACAGCCTCAGGGACGAGGATTCTGGAGTCTATTTCTGTGCCAAATCCTTTGATATTTATGGTTCTGGTCCTGCTTCTTCTGCTGGTCGTGCTGTCGGTGGTGATGTTGGTTTTGGTGGTTTTTGCCCAACTCCCACCATTGGTTCCCCTTTTGTCCCCAAACCCCAGAGCCACATGGGAACAGCACAGACATCAGCAGCACCACCATCGTCACGTTTGGCACAGAAATAGGAGCCGGAATCCTCGACCCTGAGGCTGTTCATGGTCAGTGTCACCGAGCTCTGCCCGTTGTCCCTGGAGATCGTGAACCGACCTTTGACCCCAGGTGCGTAGCCGATGTTGCTGCCGTCGCTGCTGATCCCTGCCACGAACTCCAGCCCCTGCCCGGGGCTCTGCCGCATCCAGCCCATGTTGAAACTCCCAAAACTGAACCCGGAGGCGCGGCAGAGGAGGCGCAGGGACCCCCGGGGGGCTGGAGGTCCTTCACAGATTCTGGAAGGGTCAGTGTCACTATTTAGGCTCAGTATTAGTATTTAACAAAATAAAAATGTTATTCTATGAAAACTTTATAATTAATTTTAATTTTTTAATTGGATTTTTAAGACGAAGACTTTGATTTGGTCAGTATTTTGGGTGAATGCTTGATCTTTTCCCATCCCCATCTCCCCTTTTTCCCGCAGGGCTCCGGGCGGCCGTGACCCTGCTGGAGTCCGGGGGGGACCTCCAGCCCCCGGGGGGTCCCTGCGCCTCCTCTGCCGCGCCTCCGGATTCGATTTTGTGAATTACCAAATGGAGTGGGTCCGACAGAGCTCTGGGAAGGGACTGGAATGGGTCGGAGGGATCACCAGTGGTGGCTGGAGTGACTACGCCTCATCATTCAAGGGCCGGGTGACGATCTCCAGGGACAACGGGCAGAGCTCGGTGACACTGACCATGAACAGCCTCAGGGACGAGGATTCGGGAATCTATTTCTGTGCTAAATGTTCTGATGCTGGTTGGAATGCTGCTTATCGTATTGGTCTCATCCCCATGTCCATGTCCCCAGCTGTCCCCAGCTGTCCCCAGAGCCCTCCCCTGGCCCAGCCCTGGCCCCTCTGTCCCCTCCCTGGGCCGGGCTCATTCCAGGCCTGGGGCTGTGTTTGATGTGTGGCTGTTGTTGGTTACAGTGACAATGTTGACAGTGTCCCCAAGCCGCCATCTCTGGGTCCCCAAATGTCCCAGAATCCCCAAATGCTTCTCCCGAATCTCGGCCCCTCCCTCAAACTGTCCCCATTGGCCCAGAACCACCGCCCAAATCTCGGCTTTTCCCCCCAGATTTCCGCTCCCTTCACTTCTGACCCTCGGCCTGAACATCCCCCGGGGGCAGCCCCAAATCTCCACCACCGGCACCAAACCTTGGCCACGGGCCCCAAATCCTGAGGGGCGGATTTGAGTTTGTGAATTGGAGACATGAGAGGAAATTTGGGGCAGGACTGGACAAGTCTGGGGCCAAATGGTTGGGATTGGAGGGACAAGGGCGAGTTCTGGGGGACAACGGTCCCAGTTTGGGGCCAAGGGTCACCAGCATGAGCACTCCAACTATTGTAAGCAGATTTGGCGCAGAAATAGGAGCCGGAATCCTCGTCCCTGAGGCTGTTCATGGTCAGTGTCACCGAGCTCTGCCCGTTGTCCCTGGAGATCGTCGCCCGGCCCTTGAACGACGGTGGGTACCAGGCGGTGCCACCGCTGTGGATACTTGCAACATATTCCAGCCCCTTCCCAGGTTTCTGGCGGATCCAGAACATTGCATTACTCCCGAAATCGAACCCAGACCCTCGGCAGAGGAGGCGCAGGGACCCCCCGGGGGGCTGGAGGTGTCACCCCCCGGACTCCAGCAGGGTCTCGGCCGCCCGGAGCCCTGCGGGAAAAAGGGGAGATGGGGATGAGGCGCCGGATCCGGGCGTGTCCCGGGGTGGGCGTGGCGCTCCGGAGGCGCCGGGACACACCTGGCAGGGCCAGCAGGGCCAGGAGGGTGAGGAGCGGGAGGAGCTCGGGGCCGTGGCCGGGATCGTGCCGGGGTGGGGACCCGAGGGCTTTCTGGGGTTTTTAACGAGTTGTTAATTAGGCGGTGAAAGGAGCAGTGTCAGGCAGAGGTTTCCAATTAATTAGTGGCGGGATCAAGGTGAATTACAGGGTTTGAGGCGCTTTGAGATCTTGCAAATATTTGGGAGAATTTTGAGGGGAAAATGTTCTGAAGTTCCGGGGCTACCGAAGTGACCCTGACCCTGCTGGAGTCCGGGGGTGACACCTCCAGCCCCCCGGGGGATCCCTGCGCCTCCTCTGCCGAGGGTCTGGGTTCGATTTCGGGAGTTACGGAATGGGCTGGCTGTGTGAGACACCCGGGAAGGGGCTGGAATACATCGCCAGTATCACCAGCGATGGCGGCAGCACCTGGTACGACCCTTCATTCAGAGGCCGGGTGACAATCTCCAGGGACAACGGGCAGAGCTCGGTGACACTGACCATGAACAGCCTCAAGGACGAGGATTCAGGCTCCTATTTCTGCGCCAGATGTACCAGCAGTGGTTACAATGGTTGGGGTCTTGCTGCTTTTGGTGACGATGCCGGTGCTGGCCCTGCCCCTGTCCCCATGTACCCCAGCTGTCCCCAGCTGTCCCCAGCTGTCCCCACAGCCCAGACCCTTCCCCCAGCCCTCACTGACCCGTCCCTGACCCTTTGCCCCACATCTCCTCCCTCGGCACCGGCGCTGCCCAGTGACCCCAAACCCTGGCCGGGGTCTGGCCCCAAACTCAAGTCTTGGCCCCAAATCCCACCCTGAGCCCCAAAAGTGCCCAAAGGGCCGAGGTTTGGGGCCAGAGGTCGAGGTTTGGGATCAGAGGTCGAGGTTTGGGGTCAGAGGTCGAGGTTTGGGTCAGGGGCGGTGGCTCCATTCTGTGATGGGACAGCTGGGGACACTGTGTCTTAGGTGACACCACCATCATCACCGACACCATAAGCAGCAGCAGCATCACCCCAACTATTGTAACCGGATTTGGCACAGAAATAGGAGCCGGAATCCTCGTCCCTGAGGCTGTTCATGGTCAGTGTCACCGAGCTCTGCCCGTTGTCCCTGGAGATCGTCGCCCGGCCCTTGACTGACGGCGCGTAGAAAGTGTCACCATTGTTCCTTATCCCTGCGACATATTGCAGCCCTTTCCGAGGCCCCTGCCGCACCCACATCATCCCAGACTGTCCAAAATCGAACCCAGACCCTCGGCAGAGGAGGCGCAGGGACCCATCGGGGGCTGGAGGTCCCCCCCGGACTCCAGCAGGGTCACGGCCGCCCGGAGCCCTGCGGGAAAAAGGGGAGATGGGGATGAGGCGCCGGATCCGGGCGTGTCCCGGGGTGGGCGTGGCGCTCCGGAGGCGCCGGGACACACCTGGCAGGGCCAGCAGGGGAATGGGTCAAATTTTGCTGCTAATAAGTGATAGCTAAAAAATTTAATATATATTATTATAATTATATATTTATATATATTCCAATTCTATTTTTCATTCCAAGGGTTTGATTTGGGATCAGCAATCAGGAATTTGGCTTTGAATTTGGAATTGACCTTTTCCCATCTCCATCTCCCTGCGCCTCCTCTGCCGCGCCTCCGGGTTCGATTTCGGGAGTTACGACATGGAGTGGATCCGGCAGAGGCCCGGGCAGGGGCTGGAATATGTTGCGTACATCAACACTGGTGGCAGCACCTGGTACGGGCCATCGCTGCGGGGCCGGGTGACGATCTCCAGGGACAACGGGCAGAGCTCGGTGACACTGACCATGAACAGCCTCAGGGACGAGGATTCCGGCTCCTATTTCTGCGGCAGATCTGCTTATTCAAATTGGGTTGCTGCTGCTGCTGTTCATGGCGCCAGGACCCTCCAGCCCCCGGGGGGTCCCTGCGCCTCCTCTGCCGAGGGTCTGGGTTCGATTTCAGAAGTTACCGAATGGGCTGGTTTCGACAGAGCCCCGGGAAGGGGCTGGAATGGGTCGCCAGTATCAGCAGCAATGGTGGCAGCACCGTCTACGCGCCGTCGTTCAAGGGCCGGTTCAGGATCTCCAGGGACAACGGGCAGAGCTCGGTGACACTGACCATGAACAGCCTCAGGGACGAGGATTCCGGCTCCTATTTCTGCGCCAAATGTGTTAATGATGGTTGTGGTGGTAATCTTGCTGCGTATGGTGACGATTCCACTGCTGACCTATTTCTGTGCCAAAGATGATGATGGTTGGGGAGCTGCTGCAGATGCTCCTGCTGGTTCCAGTCCCCACTCCAAGTGTCCCAAGACCCCAAGACCCTTTCCCCAAACCTCAACCTGTGACCCACCAAGCGTCCATTGCCCCAAAGCTTTGACGGCTTCAGCCCCAAACCCACACCAGCGTCTGCAGCGCCACCATTGTTACGTTTGGCACAGAAATAGATCCCGGAATCCTCGTCCTTGAGGCTGTTCATGGTCAGTGTCACCGAGCTCTGCCCGTTGTCCCTGGAGATCGTCACCCGGCCCTGCACTGATGACGTGTAGTAGGTGCTCCCACCAGTGCTGCTGATCCCCGCGATGTATTTCAGCTCCGTCCCAGGTCTCTGTAGAATCCACTGCATCCCAAAACTGCCGAAATCGAAGCCGGAGGCGCGGCAGAGGAGGCGCAGGGATTCCCCGCCGTGAGCAGTTCCTTTCGGGTTTTGGGTTCAATAAATCGGAAAGGGTTGGGATTTGAGGTGAAACTATGGAAAGGTTCTACTGAAGGCAGAGCCGGATCAGCCCCATCCTGCTCCTGCTCCTGATGGAATTTTCCAGGTGTGTCCCGGCGCCTCCGGAGCGCCACGCCCACCCCGGGACACGCCCGGATCCGGCGCCTCATCCCCATCTCCCCTTTTTCCCGCAGGGCTCCGGGCGGCCGTGACCCTGCTGGAGTCCGGGGGGGACCTCCAGCCCCCGGGGGGTCCCTGCGCCTCCTCTGCCGCGCCTCCGGGTTCGATTTCAGACAATTTGGGATGGGCTGGATCCGTCAGAGGCCCGGGCAGACGCTGGAATGGGTCACCTACATCAACACTGGTGGTGGCACCTGGTACCCGCCATGGCTCCGGGGCCGGGTGACGATGTCCAGGGACAACGGGCAGAGCTCGGTGACACTGACCATGAACAGCCTCAGGGACGAGGATTCCGGGATCTATTTCTGTGCCAAATCTGCTGATGGTTACGCCAACGCCGGCCACGCTGCTGGTGGTTATGGTGGGTGTGGCCCCACCCATCTCTCAGTTCCCTGTTCTCCCCAAAGTCCAGACCCTTCCCCAAATCTCGACCCTTGACCGTGACATTGGCCCCTGACCCCGTGTCCTGGCCCCAGGCACTACGCTGACCTTTGGGGCGGAGATTAAAGAACAGATTTGGGGCCGAACCCAACAAAGTATTGGAGAAATGGTCAAGGGCTGAGGATTGGGGGACGAGTCTGGGACACACGGGACACTTGGGGTGGGGAACGGGAATAACAGCAGCATTATCAGCATTAGCATAACCATTGTCACGTTTGGCACAGAAATAGGAGCCGGAATCCTCGTCCCTGAGGCTGTTCATGGTCAGTGTCACCGAGCTCTGCCCGTTGTCCCTGGAGATCGTGAACCGGCCCTTGACTGACGGTGCGTAGTAGGTGCTGCCACCATCGCTCCTGATCCCTGCGACAAATTCCAGCGCCTGCCTGGGTTTCTGACGGATCCAGTACATTCCAAAACTCCCAAAATCGAACCCGGACCCTCGGCAGAGGAGGCGCAGGGAGCCCCCGGGGGCTGGAGGTGTCACCCCCGGACTCCAGCAGGGTCACGGCCGCCCGGAGCCCTGCGGGAAAAAGGGGAGATGGGGATGGGAAAAGATCAACCAGTGACCCAAAATCCTGACCAAATCAAACCGTTGGCATTAAAATTTACATTAAAAAAAAATTATTAATTTTTATTATAATAAAGTTTGTATTTTGGTAATAACGAATAATTAGCCTAAATACTGCTCCTGACCCTGCTGGAGTCTGGGGGGGACCTCCAGCCCCCGGGGGGTCCCTGACTCTGCTCTGCCGCGCCTCCGGGTTCGATTTCGGGAATTATGGAATGATGTGGATCCGGCAGAAACCTGGAGAGGCGCTGGAATACGTTGCGGGGATCAACAGTGCGGGTATCGGGTCCAGCTCTGCGCCGTCACTGCAGGGCCGGGTGACAATCTCCAGGGACAACGGGCAGAGCTCGGTGACACTGACCATGAACAGCCTCAGGGACGAGGATTCCGGCTCCTATTTCTGTGCCAAATCTGACAGCAGTGGTTATGGTTATGCTGATTATGGTGACGATGCCGGTGCTGGCCCCGCCCCCATCTCAGTGTCCCCAGCTGTCCCCAGCTGTCCCCAGCTGTCCCCACAGCCCAGACCCTTCCCCCAGACCCCAGCCCCTGGCCCAGCTCTCGGCCCTTGGCCCCAGATCTGCCCCGGCTGTGCCAGCGCTGCACTCATTGGGCTGATTTGGCCCCAAACCCCAACTTTTGGCCAAAATCCCAACCCTGGGCCCCAAATTCCCTCTCCTGGCACAGAGTGAAAAAGGGCCACGAACTGGCCGGAACTCCCCGGAAAAAGGAAATTCTGGGATTTTGTCCAAGGCTCCAACACAGCCCCGGAGCTGACACCGAAACGCATCGGGGAGATTTTGGGCAAATGGGGAAATCTGGGTGGAAAGCCAAGAGTCCAGGCAGCGATGGCGGAGTTTGGGGGGAAATGGCTGAGATTTGGGGCCAAGGGTGTGGATTTGGGGGAAGGGTCAGGGGATTCTGAGAAATTCAGGTACCCCGTGGTGAGGGCTTGGGGCCGTGAGCCGTGTTCCCAATACCACCAGCAGCAACAGCAGCACCATAGTAACTGCTGTAACAACCACTGCTGGAACATTTGGCACAGAAATAGGAGCCGGAATCCTCGTCCCTGAGGCTGTTCATGGTCAGTGTCACCGAGCTCTGCCCGTTGTCCCTGGAGATCGTCACCCGGCCCTTCACGGAGGGTGCGTAGAAAATGGTGCCACCATTGCTGCTGATACTGGCGACGAATTCCAGCCCCTGCCCGGGTTTCTGGCGGATCCAGAACATGTCGTAACTCCCGAAATCGAACCCAGACCCTCGGCAGAGGAGGCGCAGGGACCCCCGGGGGCTGGAGGTCCCCCCCGGACTCCAGCAGGGTCACGGCCACTTGGAGCCAGTTAAATTTCTGAGCAAAATATTAATATTAAACAATGTAAAGCAATAATTTTCTAACTAATTTTTTTCCAATAATTTTTTGCTCGAAGCATTTAATTAGGAAACAACAGTCAGGATTTTGGGTCAGTGGTTTCATCTTTTCCCATCCCCATCTCCCCTTTTTCCCGCAGGGCTCCGGGCGGCCGTGACCCTGCTGGAGTCCGGGGGGAACCTCCAGCCCCCGGGGGGTCCCTGCGCCTCCTCTGCCGAGGGTCTGGGTTCGATTTTGGGAAATTTGGGATGGGCTGGTATCGACAAAGACCCGGGCAGGGGCTGGAATACATCGCAGATATCAGCAGTGATGGTGGCAGCACCGCATACGCGCCGTCGTTCAAGGGCCGTGTGACGATCTCCAGGGACAACGGGCAGAGCTCGGTGACACTGACCATGAACAGCCTCAGGGACGAGGATTCCGGCTCCTATTTCTGTGCCAGATGTGCTGGTAGTGGTTGGAGTGGTGGTTATGGTATTCATCCCACCCCCATGTCCATGTCCCCAGCTGTCCCCAGCTGTCCCCAGCTGTCCCCAGAGCCGTCCCCTGGCCCCGCCCTGGCCCCTCTGTCCCCTCCCTGGGCCGGGCTCATTCCAGGCCTGGGGCTGGTGTTTGATGTGTGGCTGTTGTTGGTTACAGTGACAATGTTGACAGTGTCCCCAAGCCGCCATCTCTGGGTCCCCAAATGTCCCAGAATCCCCAAATGCCTCCCTCAGATCTCAGCTGTTGGCCCCAAATCTCGGCCATTTTACCCCAAACTCCGCCATCGCTGCCCCAACTCCTGTCCCCAGCTGGACCCTGGGATCTCAGTGTCTGGGCTGGGACAGGATTTGGGGCAAAAACGGCACTTTTGGGGAGAAAGGTCAGGGCTGGGGCCAGGGGAGAAGGTTGGGGGCCACGGGGTGAGTTTTGGGGCAGGATTTGGGGTCAAGGGTCACCATTGGGGCACATGGGGACAAAGGGTCAGGAACAGGGTCAGGGGCTGAGGTTTGGGACAAAAATCTGGGGTTTGGGGACAGGCAGGAAACAGTGACAGGGATGGGGCCAAATCACCAAACACCACCCCAAGCACCATAACGACAAACACCACCAGCAGCAGCATAAGCATCAGCACCCTTGGCACAGAAATAGATCCCGGAATCCTCGTCCCTGAGGCTGTTCATGGTCAGTGTCACCGAGCTCTGCCCGTTGTCCCTGGAGATCGTCACCCGGCCCTGCACTGACGGCGTGTAGTACGTGCTGCCACCACCACTGATATATGCAACGAATTCCAGCGCCTTCCCGGGGCTCTGCCGGATCCAATTCATTGAATAACTCCCAAAACTGAACCCAGACCCTCGGCAGAGCAGAGTCAGGGACCCCCGGGGGGCTGGAGGTCCCCCCCGGACTCCAGCAGGGTCACGGCCGCCCGGAGCCCTGCGGGAAAAAGGGGAGATGGGGATGAGGCGCCGGATCCGGGCGTGTCCCGGGGTGGGCGTGGCGCTCCGGAGGCGCCGGGACACACCTGGCAGGGCCAGCAGGGCCAGGAGGGCGAGGAGCGGGAGGAGCTCGGGGCCATGGCCCGGATCGTGCCGGGATGTGCCGGGATTGGGGTACCCCGAGGGGTTTTTATGGGGAAAGGGGAGGGGCTTGGTGGAGAAATTGGGCGGGGTTTGGTAGGAGGGGTGGGGCTTGATGGGAAAACGGGGGTCGGGGTAATTAAGGAATTACAGATTGGGTTTGGGTCTGGGGGTTGATCATTTAAGGCGTGCGAGCTGATTGCTGAAGTTTAATTCATTAGCAATCGATCCAAGTTAATTGCAGATGCACCATTCAATATTTATAAGCTCCAAGGCAATTTCTAGGGCCCAATTCATTAATCAATATATCTGAGTTAATTACAGGCATCCAATTAATGAATTAACACCTCAGAGTTAATTGCAGATTTCTGATTCTTGAATTAAATAGCCCCAGTTTATTGCAGGTGGCCAGTTCTTTAGTCAATACGTCGGAGTTAATTGCAGGTGTTCAATTCAATAATTAAGGGGTCCGGTGTTAATTTCAAGAGTCCAATTAATGGATCTTGGTTATTGCTTTGAGATGGGAAAACTTCAACCACTGACACAAAATCCTGATCCTTGGCCCCACATCAAACCCTCAGAGTGAAAAATTAAACTGGAAAAATATAATTAATTTATAATAAGTTGTGATTTTATTTCAGTGGTCGAGGTTTTCTCATCCCCATCTCCCCTTTTTCCCGCAGGGCTCCGGGCGGCCGTGACCCTGCTGGAGTCCGGGGGGTGACACCTCCAGCCCCCGGGTGCTCCCTGACTCTGCTCTGCCGCGCCTCCGGGTTCGATTTCGCGAATAAAGGAATGCACTGGCATCGGCAGAGACCCGGGAAGGGGCCGGAGTTCATCCTCGGGATCAGCAAGGGCAGCGAGTGGGTCAGCTACGGGCCGTCGTTCAAGGGCCGGGCGACGATCTCCAGGGACGACGGGCAGAGCTCGGTGACACTGACCCTGAACAACCTCCAGGCCGAGGATTCCGGCTCCTATTTCTGCACCAAATCCTCTGATATTTACGCCGACAGCGCTGTTGGTGTTGCAGCCGCTCATGGTTTTGTCCCCACCCCCAAGTGCCGTGTCCCCAGCTGTCCCCAGCTGTCCCCAGCTGTCCCCAGAGCCCTCCAGTGCAGATGTCCCTGGCTGAGATGGAGGTGGCACCGAGTTCTGGGGACAAGGTGGGGCCCAGGCTGCTCCATTCTCATTTCCTGCCCATTTCCTGCCCGTTTCCTGCCCGTTTCCTCAGGTCCCTGCAGGGGCACCGGGCTCCACCTGCCCCGGGGGTTTTGGGGGGCAAATCCTCTCCTCCGTCCCCTCCCGGCCCGGCCCCGAGGCTCTCCGGGGTTTTGTTTGCCCTGTGACACGGGCCAGGAAAGAACTGTCACTGCTGTCCCCAGAGCTGGGCCTGAGAGCCCCTGGAGGGCAAATTGGTCAGGATTGGGAGTTCATGGGTTGGGATTCTGCATTCCAGGGAGGGTGTGGCTTTACCCGGGCACAGAGCTGGCTGTGAGCTGAGCCACAGGGGCTGGGGACAGCTGGGGACAGCTGGGGACAGCTGGGGACACATGGGGACAGCTGGGGACAGCTGGGGACAGCTGGGGACAGCTGGGGACAGATGGAGACAGATGGGGACAGCTGGGGACAGCTGGGGACACATGGGGACAGCTGGGGACAGCTGGGGACAGATGGGGACAGATGGGGACAGCTGGGGACAGCTGGGGACACATGGGGACAGCTGGGGACAGCTGGGGACAGATGGGGACAGCTGGGGACAGCGGGGGACAGCTGGGGACAGATGGGGACAGATGGGGACAGATGGAGACAGATGGGGACAGCTGGGGACAGATGGGGACAGCTGGGGACATGGCTGTGGGAGTGGGGCCAGAACTTCCAGAACAAAACCAGCACCAGCATAATATTTATCACTATAAACATCTTTGGCACAGAAATAGGAGCCGGAATCCTCGTCCTTGAGGTTGTTCATGGTCAGTGTCACCGAGCTCTGCCCGTTGTCCCTGGAGATGGTGGCCCGGCCCTGCACGGACTGTCCATAGTAGGCTTTTCCACTGCCATAGACCCCCACGAGCAGTTCCATCGCCCCCCCGGGTCTCTGCCGCACCCAATAAATGGTGGAAGTCTCGAAATTACAACCGGAGGCGCGGCAGAGCAGAGTCAGGGACCCCCCGGGGGGCTGGAGGTCCCCCCCGGACTCCAGCAGGGTCACGGCCGCCCGGAGCCCTGCGGGAAAATGGGGAGATGGGGATGGGAAAAGCTCAAACACTGACCCAAAATCCTGACTCTTGGTTCCTAATGTAATGCTTCTAGCAAAAAATTATTGGAAAAATTAAATTATTAAATAGTTGTTTTAAATTCTTAGTTATTCATATTTCACTTAAAAATTAAACAGGCTTCAGGTGACCCTGCTGGAGTCCGGGGGTGACACCTCCAGCCCCCGGGGGGTCCCTGCGCCTCCTCTGCCGAGGGTCTGGGTTCAGTTTTGGGAGTTATTCAATGAATTGGATCCGGCAGAGCCCTGGGCAGGCGCTGGAATTCGTTGCATATATCAGTGGTGGTGGCAGCACGTACTACGCGCCGTCGTTCAAGGGCCGGGTGACAATCTCCAGGGACAACGGGCAGAGCTCGGTGACACTGACCATGAACAGCCTCAGGGACGAGGATTCCGGCTCCTATTTCTGTGCCAAGGGTGCTGATGCTTATGCTGATGCTGATGCTGATGTTGGTTGTCGTTGTGGTGCTTGGGTTGTTATTTGGAGATTTTGCCCCATCCCTGTCACTGTTTCCTGCCTGTCCCCAAACCCCAGATTTTTGTCTTAAACCTCAGCCCCTGACCCTGTTCCTGACCCTTTGTCCCCATGTGCCCCAATGGTGACCCTTGACCCCAAATCCTGCCCCAAAACTCCCCCCGTGGCCCCCAACCTTCTCCCCTGGCCCCAGCCCTGACCTTTCTCTCCGCTGCCGGCGCAGAGCAGCCGCCACCGACACCAATCCCCGGGCTCGGCCCCGGGCCCCAATGTCCCCCCAAACCGGGACCACGGGCCCCAAATCTCGGCCCTCGGGGCCACGTCGGGAAGGACAAAGGGGAGATTTGGGGCCGGGAGCTGTGGTTTGGGGCCAGCGGGTGGGAATTGGGATGAGCCAGGGCAAGGGTGGGATGGAGGGTCAAGGGCGGGGTCAGGGGGCGGGGTTTGGGGGAAGGGGTGTGGCTTTGGGGACAGCTGGGGACACTGGGATGGAGTCGGGGACAGGAGGGGGAACAGGAGCAGCGCCAGGCCCAACACCGTCAGCGTAAGTGCTGGCATCGACAGATTTCCCGCAGAAATAGGAGCCGGAATCCTCGTCCCTGAGGCTGTTCATGGTCAGTGTCACCGAGCTCTGCCCGTTGTCCCTGGTCATTGTCACCCGGCCCTGCACTGATGACGTGTAGTAGGTGTTCCCACCGGTGCTGCTGATCCCCGCGATGTATTTCAGCTCTGTCCCAGCTCTCTGTAGAATCCACTGCATCCCAAAACTGCCGAAATCGAAGCCGGAGGCGCGGCAGAGGAGGCGCAGGGACCCCCCGGCGTGAGCAGCTCCTCTTGGGTTTTGGGTTCAAGAAATCGGAAAGGGTTGGGATTTGAGCTGAAACTATGGAAAGGTTCTGCTGAAGGCAGAGCCGGATCAGCCCCATCCTCCTCCTGCTCCTGATGGAATTTTCCTGGTGTGTCCCGGCGCCTCCGGAGCGCCACGCCCACCCCGGGACACGCCCGGATCCGGCGCCTCATCCCCATCTCCCCTTTTTCCCGCAGGGCTCCGGGCGGCCGTGACCCTGCTGGAGTCCGGGGGGGACCTCCAGCCCCCGGGGGGTCCCTGCGCCTCCTCTGCCGAGGGTCTGGGTTCGATTTCGGGAGTTCCGCAATGCACTGGGTCCGCCAGAGCCGCGGGAAGGGGCTGGAATGGATTGCAGGGATCTGTAAAAGTGGCAGCACCTACTACGCGCCGTCGGTCAAGGGCCGGGTGACGATCTCCAGGGACAACGGGCAGAGCTCGGTGACACTGACCATGAACAGCCTCAGGGACGAGGATTCCGGCTCCTATTTCTGTGCCAAAGATCCTTATGATTGCTGTAATGATGCTTCTGCTATTGATTTTTCTGGTGGTTGGATTCTATTTTGCCCCGCCCCCAGCTCAGTGTCCCCAGCTGTCCCCAGCTGTCCCCAGCTGTCCCCACAGCCCAGACCCTTCCCCCAGCCCTCACTGACCCGTCCCTGACCCTTTGCCCCGCATCTCCTCCCTCGGCACCGGCGCTGCCCAGTGACCCCAAACCCTGGCCGGGGTCTGGCCCCAAACTCAACTCTTGGCCCCAAATCTCACCCTGAGCCCCAAAAGTGCCCAAAGGGCCGAGGTTTGGGGTCAGAGGTCGAGGTTTGGGGTCAGAGGTCGAGGTTTGGGGTCAGAGGTCGAGGTTTGGGTCAGGGGCTGCGGCTCTGAGCCCAAAGTGGAGATTTGGGGTCAAATGGCGGAGATTTGGGGCCAAAGCTGCTGAGTTTTGGGAAAGAACCAATCGAGGGTTTGGGGAACTGGTTGGTGCTGGGGAAGCCGGGGGAGATCTGGGGGAAAGGGCCGAGAGCTGGGCCAGGGGCTGGGGTCTGGGGGAAGGGTCTGGGCTGTGGGGACAGCTGGGGACAGCTGGGGACAGCTGGGGACAGCTGGGGACACTGAGATGGGGGCGGGGCCAGCAGTGACGCCGTCACTATTGCTAGCAGCAGCAGCACCAGTACTAGGAGATTTCCCGCAGAAATAGGAGCCGGAATCCTCGTCCCTGAGGCTGTTCATGGTCAGTGTCACCGAGCTCTGCCCGTTGTCCCTGGAGATCGTCACCCGGCCCTTGACCGACGGCGCGTACCAGGTGCTGCCACCACCACTGCTGATCTCTGCGATGTATTCCAGCACCTTCCCGGGTCTCTGTCGATACCAGCCCATCCCGAAATTCCCGAAATCGAACCCAGACCCTCGGCAGAGGAGGCGCAGGGACCCCCCGGGGGCTGGAGGTCCCCCCCGGACTCCAGCAGGGTCACGGCCGCCCGGAGCCCTGCAGGAAAAAGGGGAGATGGGGATGGGAAAAGATCAAACCACTGACCCAAAATCCTGACTTTTGGTTCCTAATTAAATGCTTCGATGAAAAAATTATTTCAAAAAATAAATTATTAAAATATTGTTTTAAATACCTAGTTATTAATAATTTGCTTAAAAATTAAACCTCCTCCGGGCGGCCGTGACCCTGCTGGAGTCCGGGGGGGACCTCCAGCCCCCCGGGGGCTCCCTGACTCTGCTCTGCCGCGCCTCCGGTTGTAATTTCGAGACTTCCACCATTTATTGGGTGCGGCAGAGACCCGGGGGGGCGATGGAACTGCTCGTGGGGGTCTATGGCAGTGGAAAAGCCTACTATGGACACTCCGTGCAGGGCCGGGCCACCATCTCCAGGGACAACGGGCAGAGCTCGGTGACACTGACCATGAACAACCTCAAGGACGAGGATTCCGGCTCCTATTTCTGTGCCAAAGACGTTTATAGTGATAAATATTATGCTGGTGCTGGTTTTGTTCAGGATGTTCTGGCCCCACTCCCACAGCCATGTCCCCATCAGTCCCCATCTGTCCCCAGCTGTCCCCAGCTGTCCCCATCTGTCCCCATCAGTCCCCAGCTGCCCCCAGCTGTCCCCATCTGTCCCCAGCTGTCCCGATCAGTCCCCATCTGTCCCCATCTGTCCCCAGCTGTCCCCATCTGTCCCCCGCTGTCCCCATCTGTCCCCAGCTGTCCCCATCAGTCCCCAGCTGTCCCCAGCTGTCCCCATCTGTCCCCAGCTGTCCCCAGCTGTCCCCAGCTGTCCCCAGCTGTCCCCAGCCCCTGTGGCTCAGCTCACAGCCAGCTCTGTGCCCGGGTAAAGCCACACCCTCCCTGGAATGCAGAATCCCAACCGATGAACTCCCAATCCTGACCAATTTGCCCTCCAGGGGCTCTCAGGCCCAGCTCTGGGGACAGCAGTGACAGTTCTTTCCTGGCCCGTGTCACACGGCAAACAAAACCCCGGAGAGCCTCGGGGCCGGGCCGGGAGGGGACGGAGGAGAGGATTTGCCCCCCAAAACCCCCGGGGCAGGTGGAGCCCGGTGCCCCTGCAGGGACCTGAGGAAACGGGCAGGAAACGGGCAGGAAACGGGCAGGAAACGGGCAGGAAATGAGAATGGAGCAGCCTGGGCCCCACCTTGTCCCCAGAACTCGGTGCCACCTCCATCTCAACCAGGGACATCTGCACTGGAGGGCTCTGGGGACAGCTGGGGACAGCTGGGGACAGCTGGGGACACGGCCCTTGGGGGTGGGGACAAAACCATGAGCGGCTGCAATACCAACAGCGCTATCGGCGTAAATATCAGAGGATTTGGCGCAGAAACAGGAGCCGGAATCCTCGGCCTGGAGGTTGTTCAGGGTCAGTGTCACCGAGCTCTGCCCGTCGTCCCTGGAGATCGTCGCCTGGCCCGTGAACGACGGCCCGTAGCTGACCCACTCGCTGCCCTTGCTGATCCCGAGGATGAACTCCGGCCCCTTCCCGGGTCTCTGCCGATGCCAGTGCATTCCTTTATTCGCGAAATCGAACCCGGAGGCGCGGCAGAGCAGAGTCAGGGACCCCCCGGGGGCTTGAGGTGTCACCCCCAGACTCCAGCAGGGTCACGGCCGCCCGGAGCCCTGCGGGAAAAAGGGGAGATGGGGATGGGAAAAGCTCGAACACTGACCCACAGTCCTGGCTGTTGGTTCCTAATGTAATGCTTCTAAAAAATTATTGGAAAAATTAAAATATTAAATAGTTGTTTTAAATTCTTAATTATTCATATTTCACTTAAAAATTAAACAGGCTTCAGGTGACCCTGCTGGAGTCCGGGGGTGACACCTCCAGCCCCCCGGGGGGTCCCTGCGCCTCCTCTGCCGCGGCTCCGGGTTCGATTTCGGGCATTTTGGGATGTATTGGCTCCGTCAGAGCCCCGGGAAGGCGCTGGAATGGATCGCGGGGATCAACGGCGACGGTGACACCACTTGGTACCCAACATCCTTCACGGGCCGGGTGACGATCTCCAGGGACAACGGGCAGAGCTCGGTGACACTGACCATGAACAGCCTCAGGGACGAGGATTCCGGCTCCTATTTCTGCGCCAAAAATTCCGGTTCTTACGGCGATGGCGCCGCTGGTATTGCAGCTGCTGGTGGGTTCGCTCCGCCCCTACGGCCGTGTCACCAGCTGTCCCCAGACCTGTCCCCCAAACCCCACCCCTGACCCCATCATCGTCCCCGAGTCCCAACCCGGAACTGGTTCAGCCCCAAAATCTCAGCTGTTGGCCCCAAACCTCAGCTGGCGGCTCCGGGTCTCACACAAATTGTGCAAAACTTTGTGCAAACGGCCGAGATTTGGGCGCAATGGGGCAGATTTGGGTTTGTGACTGTCACTCTGTGCCAGGAGTGGGAATTTGGGGCCCAGGGTTGGGATTTTGGCCAAAAGTTGGGGTTTGGGGCCAAATCAGCCCAATGAGTGCAGCGCTGGCACAGCCGGGGCAGATCTGGGGCCAAGGGCCGAGAGCTGGGCCAGGGGCTGGGGTCTGGGGGAAGGGTCTGGGCTGTGGGGACAGCTGGGGACAGCTGGGGACAGCTGGGGACACTGAGATGGGGGCGGTACCAGCACCGGCATCATCACGATTAGCATCAGGAGCCCAACCATTACCAGCAGATTTGGCACAGAAATAGATCCCGGAATCCTCGTCCCTGAGGCTGTTCATGGTCAGTGTCACCGAGCTCTGCCCGTTGTCCCTGGAGATTGTCACCCGGCCCTGCAGTGATGGCCCGTACCAGGTGCTGCCATCCTTCTTGATCCCCGCGACGTATTCCAGCGCCTTCCCAGGGCTCTGACGGACCCAGATCATTGCTTTACTCCCGAAATCGAACCCGGAGGCGCGGCAGAGGAGGAGTGGAGACACCTCAGATGATCCCTGTGCTCCTGTGGAAGTTATCCAGGTGTGTCTGCATGTGTCCAGAGTGCCACGCCCACCCCGGGACACGCCCGGATCCGGCGCCTCATCCCCATCTCCCCTTTTTCCCGCAGGGCTCTGGGCGGCTGTGACCCTGCTGGAGTCCGGGGGGGACCTCCAGCCCCCGGGGGTCCCTGCGCCTCCTCTGCCGAGGGTCTGGGTTCGATTTCGGGAGTAAAGGAATGATTTGGGTCCGGCAGAGCCCCGGGCAGTCGCTGGAATGGATTGCAGGGATCAACAGCGATGGCAGCCCCAGATACGCGCCGTCGTTCAAGGGCCGGGTGACGATCTCCAGGGACAACGGGCAGAGCTCGGTGACACTGACCATGAACAGCCTCAGGGAGGAAGATTCTGGAATCTATTTCTGTGCCAAAGATGCTTATGCTGGTAATGCTAATGGTTTTGTCCCACCCCCATGGCCGTGTCCCCAGCTGTCCCCAGCTGACCCCAGCTGTCCCCAGAGCCCTCCCCAGCCCCTCTGTCCCCACCCTGGGGCTGGTGGGGCTGTGGGCTCTGGGCTTTGGGGACAGCTGGGGACACGGCGATGGGGGCGGGACCGAGGCCGGCACGGTCACCATAACCAGTGACAGCGAAACGGGAGGGACCAAAACAACCCTCAGAACTTCTGGCACAGAAATGGGGATGGGAAATCTGGGGGGAAAAGCCGAGATTTGGGGCAAATGGTGAAAACTGGAAAAAAAATCGAGAGTTGAGGCAGTGATGGAGAAGTTTGGGAGAAAATGGCCAAGTTTGGGGCCAAGGGGTGGGATTTGGAGGAAGGGCCAGGGGATTGTGGGAAACTTGGGCACCCAGCACTGGGGTCATTTGGCCAGGACCAGCATCAGCAGCATCATCAACAGCACCAGAATAGGCACAGCCAGTGCTGAAACATTTGGCACAGAAATAGGAGCCGGAATCCTCGTCCCTGAGGCTGTTCATGGTCAGTGTCACCGAGCTCTGCCCGTTGTCCCTGGAGATCGTCACCCGGCCCTTGACTGACGGTGCATATTCAGTGATGCCAAAACTGCTGATCCCCGCGACGTATTCCAGCCCCTTCCCAGGTGCCTGGCGGACCCAAACCATGTCGTGACTCCCGAAATCGAACCCAGACCCTCGGCAGAGGAGGCGCAGGGACCCCCCGGGGGCTGGAGGTCCCCCCCGGACTCCAGCAGGGTCACGGCCGCCCGGAGCCCTGCGGGAAAAAGGGGAGATGGGGATGAGGCGCCGGATCCGGGCGTGTCCCGGGGTGGGCGTGGCGCTCCGGAGGCGCCGGGACACACCTGGCAGGGCCAGCAGGGCCAGGAGGGCGAGGAGCGGGAGGAGCTCGGGGCCGTGGCCGGGATGGTGCCGGGGTGGTGCCGGGGTGGGGATCCGGGGGCTTTCTGGGGTTTTTAACGAGTTGTTAATTAGGCGGTGAAAGGAGCAGTGTCAGGCAGAGGTTTCCAATTAATTAGTGGGGGGATCAAGGTGAATTTCAGGGTTTGAGGCGCTTTGAGACCTTGCAAATATTTGGGATTATTTTGAGGGGAAAATGTTCTGAAGTTCCGGGGCTGCCGAAGTGACCCTGACCCTGCTGGAGTCCGGGGGGGACCTCCAGCCCCCGGGGGGTCCCTGCGCCTCCTCTGTCGCACCTCTGGGTTCGATTTTGGAAAATTTGCGATGTTGTGGATCCGCCAGAGACCCGGGCAGGGGCTGGAATTCGTTGCCACTATCAACAGCGATGGCAGCACCGCGTACGCTTCATCAGTGCAGGGCCGGGTGACGATCTCCAGGGACAACGGGCAGAGCTCGGTGACACTGACCATGAACAGCCTCAGGGACGAGGATTCCGGCTCCTATTTCTGTGCCAGACGTTACAGCGGTGGTTTTTACAGCCTTATCTTGGGTGCTATTGATGCTGGTGGTGTTGGGAACACGGCTCACGGCCCCAAGCCCTCACCACGGCGTCCCGGAATTTCCCACAATCCCCTGACCATTCATTCCAAATCCACACCCTTGGCCCCAAATCTCAGCCATTTCCCCCCAAACTCCGTCATCGCTGCCTGGACTCTTGGCTTTCCACCCAATTTTCCCCATTTGCCCAAAATCTCCCCGATGCATTTCGGTGTCGGCTCCGGGGCCGTGTTGGCGCCTGGGACAAAATCCCAGAATTTCCTTTTTCTGGAGAGTTCTGGCCAGTTCGTGGCCCTTTTTCACTCTGTGCCAGGAGAGGGAATTTGGGGCCCAGGGTTGGGATTTTGGCCAAAAGTTGGGGTTTGGGGCCAAATCAGCCCAATGAGTGCAGCGCTGGCACAGCCGGGGCAGATCTGGGGCCAAGGGCCGAGAGCTGGGCCAGGGGCTGGGGTCTGGGGGAAGGGTCTGGGCTGTGGGGACAGCTGGGGACAGCTGGGGACAGCTGGGGACACTGAGATGGGGGCGGGGCCAGCACCGGCATCGTCACCATAATCAGCATAACCATAACCACTGCTGTCAGATTTGGCACAGAAATAGGAGCCGGAATCCTCGTCCCTGAGGCTGTTCATGGTCAGTGTCACCGAGCTCTGCCCGTTGTCCCTGGAGATCGTCACCCGGCCCTGCACTGACGGCGCAGAGCTGGACCCGATACCCGCACTGTTGATCCCCGCAACGTATTCCAGCGCCTCTCCAGGTTTCTGCCGGATCCACATCATTCCATAATTCCCGAAATCAAACCCGGAGGCGCGGCAGAGCAGAGTCAGGGACCCCCCGGGGGCTGGAGGTCCCCCCCAGACTCCAGCAGGGTCAGGATCAGTATTTAGGCTAATTATTCGTTATTACCTAAATACAAACTTTATTATATTAAAAATTAATAATTTTTTTTAATGTAAATTTTAATGCCAAAGGTTTGATGTGGTAAGGATTTTGGGTCACTGGTTGATCTGTTCCCATCCCCATCTCCCCTTTTTCCCGCAGGGCTCCGGGCGGCCGTGACCCTGCTGGAGTCCGGGGGGGACCTCCAGCCCCCGGGGGTCCCTGCGCCTCCTCTGCCGAGGGTCCGGGTTTGATTTCGGGAGTTATGGAATGTTCTGGATCCGCCAGAGACCCGGGCAGACGCTGGAATATATCGCAAGTATCAACAGTGGTGGCACCACGCACTACGCGCCGTCGTTCAAGGGCCGGGTGACGATCTCCAGGGACAACGGGCAGAGCTCGGTGACACTGACCATGAACAGCCTCAGGGACGAGGATTCCAGCTCCTATTTCTGTGCCAAACGTAGCAATAATGGTTATGGTTCTGATGGTCCTTCTCGTTTTGGCAATAAAATCGGTACTCACCTCACAGCCATGATGGGTCATAAAATGTTTTCAAACTACAAATCCATCATCCAAATCCCAACCCTTGGCCCCAAATCTTGGCCATTTCCCTCCCAAACTCCGCCATCGCTGCCCCAACTCTCAGCTTTCCTCCCAGGTTTCCTCATTTTCCCCAAATTTTCGCGATGAGTTTCTGTGTCGGCTCTGGGGCCGTGCTGGAGCCAGGGCCAAAATCCCAGAATTTCCTTTTTCTGGAGAGTTCTTGCAGGTTTGTGGCCCTTGAGGAAATCTCCATTTGGGATTTCTCCGTGGGCCGGAGTAGGGCAAATGAGCCTCAGCTGGACCCCGGGATCTCAGTGTCTGGGCTGGGACAGGATTTGGGGCAAAAATGGCACTTTTGGAGAGAAAGGTCAGTGCTGGGGCCAGGGGAGAAGGTTGGGGGCCACGGGGGGAGTTTGGGGACAGGATTTGGGGTCAAGGGTCACCTATGGGGCACACGGGGACAAAGGGTCAGGAACGGGGACAGGGGCTGAGGTTTGGGACAAAAATCTGGGGTTTGGGGACAGGCAGGAAACAGTGACAGGGATGGGGCCAAATCCCCAAACACCAATCCAACCATTGCAACCAATAGGAGCAGCAGTATGAGAATAATCTTCAGCAGCCTTGGCACAGAAATAGGAGCCGGAATCCTCGTCCCTGAGGCTGTTCATGGTCAGTGTCACCGAGCTCTGCCCGTTGTCCCTGGAGATGGTGAACCGACCCTTGACTGATGGCGCGTAGTCGGTGCTGCCACCATTGCTGTTGATACTGCCAACATATTCCAAACCCTGCCCGGGTCTCTGGCGCATCCAGATCATTCCGTAACTCCCGAAATCAAACCCGAAGGCGCGGCAGCGGAGGCGTAGGAGGCTGGAGGTGCCCCCTGGACTCCAGCCGGGTCACCCGAAGCCTGTTTAATTTTTAAGTGAAATATGAATAATTAAGAATTTAAAACAACTATTTAATAATTTAATTTTTCCAATAGTTTTTTGCTAGAAGCATTACATTAGGAACCAACAGTCAGGACTGTGGGTCAGTGTTCGAGCTTTTCCCATCCCCATCTCCCCTTTTTCCCGCAGGGCTCCGGGCGGCCGTGACCCTGCTGGAGTCCGGGGGGGACCTCCAGCCCCCGGGGGGGTCCCTGACTCTGCTCTGCCGCACTTCGGGTTTTAATTTCGGAGGTTACCAAATGGAATGGGTCCGGCAGAGCCCCGGGAAGGGGCTGGAATACGTCGCAGCGATCAGCATTGGTGGTGACACCCCCAGATACGCGCCATCGGTGAAGGGCCGGGTGACGATCTCCAGGGACAACGGGCAGAGCTCGGTGACACTGACCATGAACAGCCTCAGGGACGAGGATTCCGGCTCCTATTTCTGCGCCAGATCTGCTGGTGGTCTTTGGTCAGCTATTGCTGCTGATGGTTTTGGCCTCACCTCCATGGCCGTGTCCCCAGCTGTCCCCAGCTGTCCCCAGCTGTCCCCACAGCCCAGACCCTTCCCCCAGACCCCAGCCCCTGGCCCAGGTTCTCCCCATTGGCTATAGCTCTGCACCGCTCCTGCCCCACATCCTCAGCTCCTGCCCCACATCCTCAGTTCCTGCCCCACATCCTCAGCTCCTGCCCCACATCCTCAGCCCCTGCCCCACATCCTCAGCTCCTGCCCCACATTCCCAGCTCCTGCCCCACATCCTCAGCTCCTGCCCCACATCCTCAGCTCCTGCCCCGGCCGGGGCCCTTTGGGCTCCTGAGCTGACCCTCTGCCCCTGACCCAGCCCTGGCCCGGAACTCGCCCAACTCTCCCCAAATCTCCGCTGCCGGCACAGAGCAGCCGCCACCGACACCAATCCCCGGGCTCGGCCCCGGGCCCCAATGTCCCCCCAAACCGGGACCACGGGCCCCAAATCTCGGCCCTCGGGGCCACGTCGGGAAGGACAAAGGGGAGATTTGGGGCCGGGAGCTGTGGTTTGGGGCCAGCGGGTGGGAATTGGGATGAGCCCGGGCAAGGGTGGGATGGAGGGTCAAGGGCGGGGTCAGGGGGCGGGGTTTGGGTGAAGGGGCGGGGCTTTGGGGACAGGTGAGGACACAGAGATAGTGGTGGGGCCTAAACCGTCATAACCAAAGCCATGTCGCTAACCAGCAGCAGCAGCACAACAACAACCAGCAGCAAATTTAGCACAGAAATAGATTCCGGAATCCTCGTCCCTGAGGCTGTTCATGGTCAGTGTCACCGAGCTCTGCCCGTTGTCCCTGGAGATCGTGAACCGGCCCTTCACGGACGGCGCGTAGTAGATGGTGCCTCCATTGTTGCTGATACTGGCGACCCATTCCAGCCCCTTCCCGGGGCTCTGCCGGACCCACTGCATTGCGTAACTCCCAAAATCGAACCCAGACCCTCGGCAGAGGAGGCGCAGGGACCCCCCGGGGGCTGGAGGTCCCCCCCGGACTCCAGCAGGGTCACGGCCGCCCGGAGCCCTGCGGGAAAAAGGGGAGATGGGGATGGGAAAAGATCAACCAGTCACCCAAAATCCTGACCAAATCAATCCCATGGCATTAAAATTTACATTAAAAAAAATTATTAATTTTTATTATAATAAAGTTTTTATTCTGTTAATAACAAATAATTAGCTTAAATACTGATCCTGACCCAGCTGGAGTCTGGGCGTGACACCTCCAGCCCCCCGGGGGGTCCCTGCGCCTCCTCTGCCGCGGCTCCGGGTTCGATTTCGGGCATTTTGGGATGTATTGGCTACGCCAGAGCCCCGGGAAGGCGCTGGAATGGATCACGGGGATCAACGGCGACGGTGACACCACTTGGTACCCAACATCCTTCACGGGCCGGGTGACGATCTCCAGGGACAACGGGCAGAGCTCGGTGACACTGACCATGAACAGCCTCAGGGACGAGGATTCCGGCTCCTATTTCTGCGCCAAAAATTCCGGTTCTTACGGCGATGGCGCCGCTGGTATTGCAGCTGCTGGTGGGTTTGCTCCGCCCCTACGGCCGTGTCACCAGCTGTCCCCAGACCTGTCCCCCAAACCCCACCCCTGACCCCATCATTGTCCCCGAGTCCCAACCTGGAACTGGTTCAGCCCCAAAATCTCAGCTGTTGGCCCCAAACCTCAGCTGGTGGCTCCTGGTCTCACCCAAATTGTGGAAAACTTTGTGCAAACGGCCGAGATTTGGGCCCAATGGGGCAGATTTGGGTTTGTGACTGTCACTCTGTGCCAGGAGTGGGAATTTGGGGCCCAGGGTTGGGATTTTGGCCAAAAGTTGGGGTTTGGGGTCAAATCAGCCCAATGAGTGCAGCGCTGGCACAGCCGGGGCAGATCTGGGGCCAAGGGCCGAGAGCTGGGCCAGGGGCTGGGGTCTGGGGGAAGGGTCTGGGCTGTGGGGACAGCTGGGGACAGCTGGGGACAGCTGGGGACACTGAGATGGGGGCGGGGCCTCAACCACCATATCTGACACGAGCCGCATGAATATGAGGAGAAGATGCAGCATCAGCTCGTCCATCATCATTTTTGGCACAGAAATAGGAGCCGGAATCCTCGTCCCTGAGGCTGTTCATGGTCAGTGTCACCGAGCTCTGCCCGTTGTCCCTGGAGATCGTCACCCGGCCCTGCACTGATGAAGCTTACGCGGTGCTGCCATCGCTGTTGATACTGGCAACAAATTCCAGCCCCTGCCCGGGCCTCTGGCGGATCCACAACATCGCAAATTTTCCAAAATCGAACCCGGAGGCGCGGCAGAGGAGGCGCAGGGACCCCCTGGGGGCTGGAGGTCCCCCCCAGACTCCAGCAAGGTCAGGATATTTATTTAAGATAATTATCCATAATAAAGAAACTAATAAGTTTTACTATAATAAATTTTTTTTTCAATTTTATTTTTAATGCCTTTGGGTTTGATTTTGTTAGGATTTTTGGTCACTGGTGGATCTTTTCCCATCCCCATCTCCCCTTTTTCCCGCAGGGCTCCGGGCGGCCGTGACCCTGCTGGAGTTCGGAGGGCGACCTCCAGCCCCCGGGGGGTCCCTGCGCCTCCTCTGCCGAGGGTCCGGCTTCGATTTCGGGAGTTATGGGATGATGTGGGTCCGGCAGAGCCCCGGGCAGGGGCTAGAATGGATCGCGGGCATTGATGATGATGGGGAGACCAGCTACTCGCCATCGTTCAAGGGCCGGGTGACGATCTCGAGGGACAACGGGCAGAGCTCGGTGACACTGACCATGAACAGCCTCAGGGACGAGGATTCCGGCTCCTATTTCTGTGCCAAAGATGCTTATACTGGTTTGTATGGTGCTGCTGCTGCTTATGGTTTTGGCCCCATCCCCGTCTCAGTGTCCCCAGCTGTCCCCAGCTGTCCCCAGCTGTCCCCACAGCCCAGACCCTTCCCCAAACCTCAGCCCCAGGCCCAGCCCTTGTCCCTTTCTCCCAACCCTGCAGTGGCTCAGCCCCAAATGTCACCTCTGGGCCACACTTGGGGCCCTCGTTCCCCAAAACGTCCCTGTAAGGGTGAATATTTTGGGTTCAAAACTGAGGTGAGATGCAAAGAATTTAAATCTTAGGCCAAAATTCCCGAAATGAGGCCGATGGGGCGGATTTGAGTTTGTGAATTGGTGTCAAGAGAGGAAATGTGGGGCAGGACTGGACAAGTCTGGGGCCAAATGGTTGGGATTGGAGGGACAAGGGCGAGTTCTGGGTGACAACGGTCCTGGTTTGGGGTCAAGGGTCGGGAATTGGGGCCGAGGCAGCCCAAGCTCAAAAACTGGGTCAAGGGCTGGAGGGAAGGATCTGGGCCCTGGGGACAGGGACAACGCCATGGACAGGAGCAGCAGCGCCCCAACCAGTACCATGAGTGTCACCATCAGCAGATTTGGCGCAGAAATAGGAGCCGGAATCCTCGTCCCTGAGGCTGTTCATGGTCAGTGTCACCGAGCTCTGCCCGTTGTCCCTGGAGATCGTGAACCGGCCCTTGACTGACGGCGCGTACTGGGTGGTGCCACCGCTCTGGATCCTTGTGACCCATTCCAGCCCCTTCCCGGGGCTCTGCCGGACCCACTGCATTGCAAAACTCCCGAAATCGAACCCAGACCCTCGGCAGAGGAGGCGCAGGGACCCCCCGGGGGCTGGAGGTCCCCCCCGGACTCCAGCAGGGTCACGGCCGCCCGGAGCCCTGCGGGAAAAAGGGGAGATGGGGATGAGGCGCCGGATCCGGGCGTGTCCCCGGGTGGGCGTGGCGCTCCGGAGGCGCCGGGACACACCTGGCAGGGCCAGCAGGGCCAGGAGGGCGAGGAGCGGGAGGAGCTCGGGGCCGTGGCCGGGATCCTGCCGGGATGTGCCGGGTTTCGGGGAACCCCTGGGGGGGTTTTATGAGGATAATGGGCGGGGCTTGGCAAAAAGGAGGCGGGGTTTAAGAGGAGGTTTTGGCGGGAAATGGGGGTGGGCGTAATTAAGGAATTACAGGGTGGGGTTGGGTGTGAAGGTTGATAATTATCGGGTTGGAGGTTGAGTGCTGCAGTCTTAATTAAGGGGTCCGATGGTAATTGGCAAAGTCCAGTTCAGTCCTGGATGGGTCCAGGGTAATTGCAGGTGTACAGTTCATTAATTGATGGGTGCAGGGTAATTTCAAATGCCCAGTTTATTAATTAATATGATCGAGTCGATTGCAAGCATATAATTCCTAATTAAACTGCTGTGAGTTCATTACAGTCACCAGATTCACTAATTAAATGGCCAAATTTAACTGCAGGGATCAATTTCCTTAATTAATGGGTCGAGTGTTAATTGCAAGAGTCCAAATAATGGATCCTGGATATTGCTTTGAGATGGGAAATGTTCAACCATTGGCCCAAAATCCCGAGTCTTGGCCCCACATCACATCCTCAGAGGGAAAAATTAAACTGGAAAAATATAATTAATTTATAATAAGTTGTGATTTTATTTCAGTGGTCGAGGTTTTCCCATCCCCATCTCCCCTTTTTCCCGCAGGGCTCCGGGCGGCCGTGACCCTGCTGGAGTCCGGGGGGGACCTCCAGCCCCCGGGGGGTCCCTGCGCCTCCTCTGCCGAGGGTCTGGGTTCGATTTCGGGAGTTCCACCCTGTATTGGATCCGCCAGAACCCCGGGAAGGGGCTGGAATGGATCGCGGGGATCAACAGCAATGGTGGCAGCGCGGTGTATGCGCCATCGCTGCAGGGCTGGGTGACAATCTCCAGGGACAACGGGCAGAGCTCGGTGACACTGACCATGAACAGCCTCAGGGACGAGGATTCTGGCTCCTATTTCTGTGCTAAATCTTCTGGTACTGATGGTGATAATGCTGCTTTTTTTTTCTGTCCCCATCTGTCCCCATCTGTCCCCATCAGTCCCCATCAGTCCCCATCTGTCCCCAGCTGTCCCCAGCTGTCCCCAGCTGTCCCCAGCCCCTGTGGCTCAGCTCACAGCCAGCTCTGTGCCCGGGGAAAAGCCGCAGCCCCCCTCGGAATGCAGAAGCGCGGGGCCGGGGGACACCCGGGAGGAAACCGCGGCTTCCGTCTGGGTGACAACTGCCAGCGGCGCTGGGCGCACGGGGAACGATTTTAATGTTTGATCCTGAGAGCAGCAGGCGCGTCTCCGCCGGGAGAAATGGGATTATACACGATTTGCGGCTGGCCGGGCCCCAGGAATCGTGAGCCGGAGCGGGGTTTTGGGGTCTGCAGATGGAAAGTTTGTGTTCCGACGCCTCCGCCCCAAAGCGCCTTTAAATGTTTTCCCGGCCGATAACAAACGGCCGAAGCGCACAGACAATCGTTCTGGCCCATCCATTCCCGCCCACGGACGCCTGTCCCAAACGCTGTCTGTCGGTGTGTCTGTCCATGAGCGGCTCCCAGCAGCCCCATTGACCCCGAGCCCCTCTGCTGTCCCGTGGGGCTTTGATTCCCTGCGGGGTCGGGATGGATTCACCCCAAAGGCGGGAACTCGGCCGCGGCTCCCCGTGTCCTCGGGGGCTGAGCTGCTGCATCTTTTCTGCCCTCAGACTGCTTCAGTTTCGGCAGGTGCTGAGCTCTCGGCTCCTCCTGTTTCAGGCCTGAATTTTCAGTTCCTAAAATCCCCTTTTGGCTTTTAGGTGTTTTCCACAGTGAGCGTTTCTCCAGGGATTTGATGGATTTGGCCCCAAATCTGTTCTTTAAAGTGCGTCTTAAGGGTCAGTGCTGGAGACGGGGGAGGACACGGGAAAAAGGGGAGATGGGGATGGGAAAAGCTCAACCAGTGACCCAAAATCCTGATTGGTGGCCTTAAAATAAAACTTGTATTTTAAAATTAAATTTACAAATAGGTATATTTAATATTTATTAAAATATATTATTCTATTTGTTAAATAATAATGATTAGGTTTAAAATGTAGCCCATTCTCCTGCTGGCCCTGCCAGGTGTGTCCCGGCGCCTCCGGAGCGCCACGCCCACCCCGGGACACGCCCGGATCCGGCGCCTCATCCCCATCTCCCCTTTTTCCCGCAGGGCTCCGGGCGGCCGTGACCCTGCTGGAGTCCGGGGGGGACCTCCAGCCCCCGGGGGGTCCCTGCGCCTCCTCTGCCGAGGGTCTGGGTTCGATTTCGGGAGTTTTGGAATGGGCTGGTTTCGACAGAGAGCTGGACAGACACTGGAATACATCGCCGCTATCAGCAGTGGTGGCAGCACCTGGTACGCGTCGTCAGTGAAGGGTCGCTTCACAATCTCCAGGGACAACGGGCAGAGCTCGGTGACACTGACCATGAACAGCCTCAGGGACGAGGATTCCGGCTCCTATTTCTGTGGGAAATCCAGTAACACTGGTGCTCCTGGTGCTGTTTTTCTTTAGAAGCCCATGGTGCCAACGCTCCGATGCCTGATTGCCACTTTTCCCATTAGCCCCGCCCCTTCCCCCAAACCCCGCCCCCTGACCCCGCCCTTGACCCTCCATCCCACCCTTGCCCGGGCTCATCCCAATTCCCACCCGCTGGCCCCAAACCACAGCTCCCGGCCCCAAATCTCCCCTTTGTCCTTCCCAACGTGGCCCCGAGGGCCGAGATTTGGGGCCCGTGGTCCCGGTTTGGGGGGACATTGGGGCCCGGGGCCGAGCCCGGGGATTGGTGTCGGTGGCGGCTGCTCTGCGCCGGCAGCGGAGAGAAAGGTCAGGGCTGGGCCAGGGGAGAAGGTTGGGGGCCACGGGGGGAGTTTGGGGGCAGGATTTGGGGTCAAGGGTCACCTTTGGAGTAAATGGGGAAACGATCTCCAGAGTTGGGTCAGGGGCCGGTGGAAGGGTGACATGACTTGAGACCTTTGGGGACCCAACAACCGAGGCAGGGCTGCAACCAGCATCACTCCCATTAACTTCATAGTCACAAGAAGAACCAGAACATTTGGCGCAGAAATAGGAGCCGGAATCCTCGTCCCTGAGGCTGTTCATGGTCAGTGTCACCGAGCTCTGCCCGTTGTCCCTGGAGATCGTGAACCGACCCTGCACTGACGCCGCGTATTTGGCAGTGCCACCGCTCTGGATCCCTGCAACCCATTCCATCGCCTTCCCAGGTTTCTGGCGGATCCAGAACATTGCTGTACTCCCGAAATTGAACCCGGAGGCGCGGCAGAGGAGGCGCAGGGACCCCCCGGGGGCTGGAGGTCCCCCCCGGACTCCAGCAGGGTCACGGCCGCCCGGAGCCCTGCGGGAAAAAGGGGAGATGGGGATGAGGCGCCGGATCCGGGCGTGTCCCGGGGTGGGCGTGGCGCTCCGGAGGCGCCGGGACACACCTGGGTAGGTCAGCTTGAGATTGGGTCGAATTTTTACCTTACTAACTATGGTTAAAATTTTAAATATTTAAAATAAAATAATAATGAATGTAGTGTTTCAATTCATCTTCTAAAGCTGAGGGTGGCCGTGACCCTGCTGGAGTCCGGGGGGGACCTGCAGCCCCCGGGGGGTCCCTGACTCTGCTCTGCCGCGCCTCCGGGTTCGATTTTGGGAGTAGCTCCATGGCCTGGATGCGCCAGAGCCCCGGGAAGGGGCTGGAATGGATCGCGGGGATCACCAGCAGTGGCAGCACCGCATACGCGCCGTCGTTCAAGGGCCGGGTGACGATCTCCAGGGACAACGGGCAGAGCTCGGTGACACTGACCATGAACAGCCTCAAGGACGAGGATTCCGGCTCCTATTTCTGTGCCAGGGGTGGTTATAATGATGCTTATGGTATTGGTCTCGCCCCCATCTCTGTGTCCCCAGCTGTCCCCAGCTGTCCCCAGCTGTCCCCAGCTGTCCCCAGCTGTCCCCACAGCCCAGACCCTTCCCCCAGACCCCAGCCCCTGGCCCAGCTCTCGGCCCTTGGCCCCAGATCTGCCCCGGCTGTGCCAGCGCTGCACTCATTGGGCTGATTTGGCCCCAAACCCCAACTTTTGGCCAAAATCCGAGTCCTTGGCCCAAAATTCCCTCTCCTGGCACAGAGTGAAAAAGGTCCACGAACTGGCCGGAACTCCCCGGAAAAAGGAAATTCTGGGATTTTGTCCAAGGCTCCAACACGGCCCCGGAACCGACACCGAAACGCATCGGGGAGATTTTGGGCAAATGGGGAAATCTGGGTGGAAAGCCAAGAGTCCAGGCAGCGATGGCGGAGTTTGGGGGGAAATGGCTGAGATTTGGGGCCAAGGGTGTGGATTTGGAATGAATGGTCAGGGGATTGTGGGAAATTCCGGGACGCCGTGGTGAGGGCTTGGGGCCGTGAGCCGTGTTCCCAATACCACCAGCAGCAACAGCAGCACCATAGTAACTGCTGTAACAACCACTGCTGGAACATTTGGCACAGAAATAGGAGCCGGAATCCTCGTCCTTGAGGCTGTTCATGGTCAGTGTCACCGAGCTCTGCCCGTTGTCCCTGGAGATCGTGAACCGGCCCCACACGGAGGGTGCGTAGAAAATGGTGCCACCATTGTTGCTGATACTGGCGACGAATTCCAGCCCCTGCCCGAGTTTCTGGCGGATCCAGAACATGTCGTAACTCCCGAAATCGAACCCAGACCCTCGGCAGAGGAGGCGCAGGGACCCCCCGGGGGCTGGAGGTGTCACCCCCGGACTCCAGCAGGGTCACGGCCACTTGGAGCCAGTTAAATTTCTGAGCAAAATATTCATATTAAAGAATGTAAAGCAATAATTTTCTAACTAATTTTTTCCAATAATTTTTTGCTCGAAGCATTTAATTAGGAACCAACAGTCAGGATTTTGGGTCAGTGTTTGATCTTTTCCCATCCCCATCTCCCCTTTTTCCCGCAGGGCTCCGGGCGGCCGTGACCCTGCTGGAGTCCGGGGGGGACCTCCAGCCCCCGGGGGGTCCCTGACTCTGCTCTGCCGCGCCTCCGGGTTCAATTTTGGGAGTAGCTCCATGGGCTGGATGCGCCAGAGCCCCGGGAAGGGGCTGGAATGGATCGCGGGGATCACCAGCAGTGGTGGCAGCACCGCATACGCGCCGTCGTTCAAGGGCCGGGTGACGATCTCCAGGGACAACGGGCAGAGCTCGGTGACACTGACCATGAACAGCCTCAAGGACGAGGATTCCGGCTCCTATTTCTGCGCCAAATCTGGCAATGCTAACGCTGCTGATGGTGATGCTGGACATGGGGAAGACTTCAGCCTTCCTCCCAAAAGCCCACCTCACGACCCGCAGGAGGTGTGGCAGCTCATTTGAATATGAACCGAGATCAGGTGTGGAATGGGCGGGTGGGGTCGTGTGTGTGTCTGGGGTCAATGTGGATTTAAATCTCTTTTTATGGGATTAATCTAGATTGAAATCTGGGTTTGTGGTGCCAGTTGCCTATTTAAACCTGGATTTGTGGAGGCGGTGTGTATTTAAGTCTGGATTTGTGGGGTCAGTGTGTATTTAAACCTGGGTTTATGGTGTCACTGTGTATTTAAATCTGGGTTTATGGGGTTTCGTTTGTCACGGTTTTGGTGCTGCCTTTGGTGCTGCTGCTCCTGATCTGGGTGCTGCCGTCGGCCCCATTGGCTCATGGTGGGGACAGAGGGGCCGGGGCCGGGCCAGGGGAGGGCTCTGGGGACAGCTGGGGACAGCTGGGGACAGCTGGGGACACGGCCATGGGGGTGGGGACAAAACTATAAGCAGCATTAGCACTGCCAGCATAGGCACATCTGGCACAGAAATAGGTTCCAGAATCCTCGTCCCTGAGGCTGTTCATGGTCAGTGTCACCGAGCTCTGCCCGTTGTCCCTGGAGATCGTCACCCGGCCCTTGAACGACGGCGCGTACCAGGTGCTGCCACCATCGCTGTTGATCCCTGCGATCCATTCCAGCGCCTGCCCGGGCTTTTGGCGGACCCAGTACATGGAGTAACTCCCAAAACTGAACCCGGACCCTCGGCAGAGGATGCGCAGGGACCCCCTGGACTCCAGCAGGGTCACCGCTCCCCAAAGATCAGAATCTTCATCATTTCTCCCCCCAAACTCCCCCGGTTTAGCCTCAAATCTACACACCTAGTTTCCGATATTTAGAGCAGCCACAAACCCTGCAATTAACCCTGATCCACTCATGAATTAATTGTAAAACCTTCGTCTGACACTGCTCCATTCATTGCCCCATTAACGGCCCATTAACGAACCCCAAATCCCTGGGGGGCTCCGACCCCAGAGTGACCCGGCCACGGCCCCGAGCTCCTCCCGCTCCTCGCCCTCCTGGCCCTGCTGGCCCTGCCAGGTGTGTCCCGGCGCCTCCGGAGCGCCACGCCCACCCCGGGACACGCCCGGATCCGGCGCCTCATCCCCATCTCCCCTTTTTCCCGCAGGGCTCCGGGCGGCCGTGACCCTGCTGGAGTCCGGGGGGGACCTCCAGCCCCCGGGGGTCCCTGCGCCTCCTCTGCCGAGGGTCTGGGTTCAATTTCGGGAGTTACGGATTTGACTGGGTTCGCCAGAGCCCCGGGAAGGGGCTGGAATACGTCGCAGGGATGAACAGTTATGGCAGCACCTGGTACCCGCCATCGCTGCAGGGCCGGGTGACGATCTCCAGGGACAACGGGCAGAGCTCGGTGACACTGACCATGAACAGCCTCAGGGACGAGGATTCCGGCTCCTATTTCTGCACCAGGAATAACAATGGTTACAATCACGGCGGTGGGCACAGTGCGGGTTGGGGCGTTGCTGCTCCTGTTTATGGGTGTCACCCTGTCCCCGTGCCCCAGATCATTCCTTCCAATACCCGGGCCAATTTTTGACCTTTGTCTCAACCCTTGGCCCCAAATCGGGAATTTTCTCACCCTGAGCTCAACCTCTTCCTTCTGATCCCAAACATTTCCTTCCAGACTTCTCCAGTTCTGCCGCAAATTCCAACTCCTTTACCCACGTCACAGCCCCAAACCCAAATCTGCCCCATCGGCCCCAAATCTCGGCCTTTTGCACGAAGTTTTGGGGAATTTGGGTGACACCCGGAGCCGCCAGCTGAGGTTTGGGGCCAGGAGCTGAGGATGTGGGGCAGGAGCTGAGGATGTGGGGCAGGAGCGGTGCAGGGCTGCAGCCAATGGGGAGAGACTGGGCCAGGGACTGGGGTCTGGGGGAAGGGTCTGGGCTGTGGGAACAGCTGGGGACAGCTGGGGACAGCTGGGGACACTGAGACGGGGATGGGGCCAAAACCATAAGCAGCAGCAGCACCATACAAACCAGTATAAGCATCTTTGGCACAGAAATAGGAGCCGGAATCCTCGTCCCTGAGGCTGTTCATGGTCAGTGTCACCGAGCTCTGCCCGTTGTCCCTGGAGATCGTCACCCGGCCCTTGAACGATGGCGAGTAGCTGGTCTCCCCATCATCATCAATGCCCGCGATCCATTCTAGCCCCTGCCCGGGTCTCTGGCGGATCCACATTATTCCAAAACTCCCGAAATCGAACCCAGACCCTCGGCAGAGGAGGCGCAGGGACCCCCCGGGGGCTGGAGGTCCCCCCCGGACTCCAGCAGGGTCACGGCCGCCCGGAGCCCTGCGGGAAAAAGGGGAGATGGGGATGAGGCGCCGGATCCGGGCGTGTCCCGGGGTGGGCGTGGCGCTCCGGAGGCGCCGGGACACACCTGGCAGGGCCAGCAGGGCCAGGAGGGCGAGGAGCGGGAGGAGCTCGGGGCCGTGGCCGGGATCCTGCCGGGATGTGCCGGGATCGGGGTCTCGGGGGCTTTCTGTGGTTTTTAATGTGTTGTTAATTAGGCGTTGAAAGGAGCAGTGTCAGGCAGAGACATGGAATTAACTGACGAGTGGTATGATGTTAATTACAGCGTTTCAGGCACTTTGAGACCCTGCAAACCTTGGGGAGAAATTTAAGGGAAAAATATTCTGAAGATTTGGGGCTGCCGAAGGGACCCTGACCCTGCTGGAGTCCGGGGGTGACATCTCCAGCCCCCGGGGGGTCCCTGCGCCTCCTCTGCCGCGCCTCCGGGTTCGATTTCGGGAGTCAAGGGTTGATGTGGGTTCGCCAGAGCCCCGGGCAGTCGCTGGAATATGTCGCAGGGATTGACACTGGTGGCAGCCCCTGGTACCCAGCGTCATTCAGTGGCCGGGTGACGATCTCCAGGGACAACGGGCAGAGCTCGGTGACACTGGCCATGAACAGCCTCAAGGACGAAGATTCTGGAATCTATTTCTGTGCTAAAGAATCCGGTGCTGGTTCCGGCGCTGGTTATATTGGTCGGGTTGGTGTCTGGAGTTTTGGCCCCGCCCCCAAGGCCGTGTCCCCAACTGTCCCCAAAGCCCCGCCCCTGTCCCCCCACCTCAGCCCTTGCCCCAAATCTTGACCCTGTTCCCCAAACCCTGTCCCGGTTCTGCCTCGAGCTCTCAGCCGCTGTCCCCAGAGCTCAGCTGGCGAAGATTCGGGCTGTGGTTTCTGTGTATCGATTGTTTTATATCGATAGCGGCAGCAGCGCCTCGTGTCCTTCGCTGTGCGCAGAAAATAATGACAGAGGTCATCCAAGGAGTTTTCTCCCCGTTCAGGAACCGGGTGGAGATGTGGGAAATGGATTTTTTGGGAATTCCCAAAGCCTGGAATGAGGCTCACGTGAGTATCCGTGTGCGAACTCTGAGAGAGAAAACGCTGATTGAGAACGGCGCCGGGAGAGGAGAGACATTGCTGAGAGAGAAACGGAGCTGGAAACAAGTTCCAAACAACGTCGTGTGGCAGGCAGGTTGGAGGTTGGGGCTGCCAGGTGTGTCCCGGCGCCTCCGGAGCGCCACGCCCACCCCGGGACACGCCCGGATCCGGCGCCTCATCCCCATCTCCCCTTTTTCCCGCAGGGCTCCGGGCGGCCGTGACCCTGCTGGAGTCCGGGGGTGACACCTCCAGCCCCCGGGGGGTCCCTGACTCTGCTCTGCCGCGGATCCGGGTTCGATTTTGGGAAATTTGGGATGGGCTGGTATCGACAGAGACCCGGGCAGACGCTGGAATACATCGCAGATATCAGCAGTGATGGTGGCAGCACCTGGTACGAGCCATCGTTCGAGGGCCGGGTGACAATCTCCAGGGACAACGGGCAGAGCTCGGTGACACTGACCGTGAACAGCCTCAAGGACGAGGATTCCGGCACATATTTCTGTGCCAAAGAGGCTGGTACTGGTTGGAGTGGTGGTTATGGTATTCATCCCACCCCCATGTCCATGTCCCCAGCTGTCCCCAGCTGTCCCCAGCTGTCCCCAGAGCCCTCCCCTGGCCCAGCCTTGGCCCCTCTGTCCCCTCCCTGGGCCGGGCTCATTCCAGGCCTGGGGCTGGTGGTTGACGTGTGGCTGTTGTTGGTTACAGTGACAATGTTGACAGTGTCCCCAAGCCGCCATCTCTGGGTCCCCAAATGTCCCAGAGTCCCCAAATCCTTCTTCCAGATCTCGGCCCCTCCCTCAAACTGTCCCCATTGGCCCAGAACCACCCCCCAAATCTCGGCTTTTCCCCCCAGATTTCCGCTCCCTTCACTTCTGACCCTCGGCCTGAACATCCCCCGGGGGCAGCCCCAAATCTCCACCACCGGCACCAAACCTTGGCCACGGGCCCCAAATCCTGAGGGGCGGATTTGAGTTTGTGAATTGGAGACATGAGAGGAAATTTGGGGCAGGACTGGACAAGTCTGGGGCCAAATGGTTGGGATTGGAGGGACAAGGGCGAGTTCTCGGGGACAACGGTCCCAGTTTGGGGCCAAGGGTCACCAGCATGAGCACTCCAACTATTGTAAGCAGATTTGGCGCAGAAATAGGAGCCGGAATCCTCGTCCCTGAGGCTGTTCATGGTCAGTGTCACCGAGCTCTGCCCGTTGTCCCTGGAGATCGTCACCCGGCCCTTGAACGACGGTGGGTACCAGGCGGTGCCACCGCTGTGGATACTTGCAACATATTCCAGCCCCTCCTCAGGTTTCTGGCGGATCCAGAACATTGCATTACTCCCGAAATCAAACCCAGACCCTCGGCAGAGGAGGCGCAGGGACCCCCCGGGGGCTGGAGGTCCCCCCCGGACTCCAGCAGGGTCACGGCCGCCCGGAGCCCTGCGGGAAAAAGGGGAGATGGGGATGAGGCGCCGGATCCGGGCGTGTCCCGGGGTGGGCGTGGCGCTCCGGAGGCGCCGGGACACACCTGGCAGGGCCAGCAGGGCCAGGAGGGCGAGGAGCGGGAGGAGCTCGGGGCCGTGGCCGGGATGGGGCCGGGGTGGGGACCCGGGGGCTTTCTGGGGTTTTTAACGAGTAGTTAATTAGGCGGTGAAAGGAGCAGTGTCAGGCAGAGGTTTCCAATTAATTAGTGGCGGGATCAAGGTGAATTACAGGGTTTGAGGCGCTTTGAGATCTTGCAAATATTTGGGAGAATTTTGATGGGAAAATGTTCTGAAGTTCCGGGGCTACCGAAGTGACCCTGACCCTGCTGGAGTCCGGGGGTGACACCTCCAGCCCCCCGGGGGCTCCCTGCGCCTCCTCTGCCGAGGGTCTGGGTTCGATTTCGGGAGTTACGGAATGAGCTGGCTGCGTGAGACACCCGGGAAGGGGCTGGAATACATCGCCAGTATCACCAGCGATGGCGGCAGCACCTGGTACGACCCTTCATTCAGAGGCCGGGTGACGATCTCCAGGGACAACGGGCAGAGCTCGGTGACACTGACCATGAACAGCCTCAAGGACGAGGATTCCGGCTCCTATTTCTGCGCCAGATGTACCAGCAGTGGTTACAATGGTTGGGGTCTTGCTGCTTTTGGTGACGATGCCGGTGCTGGCCCTGCCCCTGTCCCCATGTACCCCAGCTGTCCCCAGCTGTCCCCAGCTGTCCCCACAGCCCAGACCCTTCCCCCAGCCCTCACTGACCCGTCCCTGACCCTTTGCCCCACATCTCCTCCCTCGGCACCGGCGCTGCCCAGTGACCCCAAACCCTGGCCGGGGTCTGGCCCCAAACTCAACTCTTGGCCCCAAATCTCACCCTGAGCCCCAAAAGTGCCCAAAGGGCCGAGGTTTGGGGTCAGAGGTCGAGGTTTGGGGTCAGAGGTCGAGGTTTGGGGTCAGAGGTTGAGGTTTGGGTCAGGGGCTGTGGCTCCATTCTGTGATGGGACAGCTGGGGACACTGTGTCTTAGGTGACACCACCATCATCACCGACACCATAAGCAGCAGCAGCATCACCCCAACTATTGTAACCGGATTTGGCACAGAAATAGGAGCCGGAATCCTCGTCCCTGAGGCTGTTCATGGTCAGTGTCACCGAGCTCTGCCCGTTGTCCCTGGAGATCGTCGCCCGGCCCTTGACTGACGACGCGTAGAAAGTGTCACCATTGTTCCTTATCCCTGCGACATATTGCAGCCCTTTCCGAGGCCCGTGCCGCACCCACATCATCCCAGACTGTCCAAAATCGAACCCAGACCCTCGGCAGAGGAGGCGCAGGGACCCCCGGGGGCTGGAGGTCCCCCCCGGACTCCAGCAGGGTCACGGCCGCCCGGAGCCCTGCGGGAAAAAGGGGAGATGGGGATGAGGCGCCGGATCCGGGCGTGTCCCGGGGTGGGCGTGGCGCTCCGGAGGCGCCGGGACACACCTGGCAGGGCCAGCAGGGCCAGGAGGGCGAGGAGCGGGAGGAGCTCGGGGCCGTGGCCGGGATCGTGCCGGGGTGGTGCCGGGATCGGGGTCTCGGGGGCTTTCTGTGGTTTTTAATGTGTTGTTAATTAGGCGTTGAAAGGAGCAGTGTCAGGCAGAGACATGGAATTAACTGACGAGTGGTACGATGTTAATTACAGCGTTTCAGGCACTTTGAGACCCTGCAAACCTTGGGGAGAAATTTAAGGGAAAAATATTCTGAAGATTTGGGGCTGCAGAAATGACCCTGACCCTGCTGGAGTCTGGGGGTGACATCTCCAGCCCCTGGGGGGTCCCTGCGCCTCCTCTGCCGCGCCTCCGGGTTCGATTTCGGGAGTCAAGGGTTGATGTGGGTTCGCCAGAGCCCCGGGCAGTCGCTGGAATATGTCGCAGGGATTGACACTGGTGGCAGCCCCTGGTACCCAGCGTCATTCAGTGGCCGGGTGACAATCTCCAGGGACAACGGGCAGAGCTCGGTGACACTGACCATGAACAGCCTCAGGGACGAGGACTCTGGAATCTATTTCTGTGCTAAAGAATCCGGTGCTGGTTCTGGCGCTGGTTATATTGGTCGGGTTGGTGCCTGGAGTTTTGGCCCCGCCCCCAAGGCCGTGTCCCCAACTGTCCCCAAAGCCCCGCCCCTGTTCCCCCACCTCAGCCCTTGCCCCAAATCTTGACCCTGTTCCCCAAACCCTGCCCCGGTTCTGCCTCAAGCTCTCAGCCGCTGTCCCCAGAGCTCAGCTGGCCAAGATTCGGGCTGTGGTTTCTGTGTATCGATTGTTTTATATCGATATCGGCAGCAGCGCCTCGTGTCCTTCGCTGTGCGCAGAAAATAATGACAGAGGTCATCCAAGGAGTTTTCTCCCCGTTCAGGAACAGGGTGGAGATGTGGGAAATGGATTTTTTGGGAATTCCCAAAGCCTGGAATGAGGCTCACGTGAGTATCCGTGTGCGAACTCTGAGAGAGAAAACGCTGATTGAGAACGGCGCCGGGAGAGGAGAGACATTGCTGAGAGAGAAACGGAGCTGGAAACAAGTTCCAAACAACGTCGTGTGGCAGGCAGGTTGGAGGTTGGGGCTGCCAGGTGTGTCCCGGCGCCTCCGGAGCGCCACGCCCACCCCGGGACACGCCCGGATCCGGCGCCTCATCCCCATCTCCCCTTTTTCCCGCAGGGCTCCGGGCGGCCGTGACCCTGCTGGAGTCCGGGGGGGACCTCCAGCCCCCGGGGGTCCCTGCGCCTCCTCTGCCGAGGGTCTGGGTTCGATTTCGAGAAATTCCCTATTCTGTGGTTCAGACAGAGACCCAAACAGACGCTGGAATGGGTAGCAGGGATCAGCCGCAAAAGTGGCAACATCTTTTATGCGTCGTCGGTGAAGGGCCGGTTCACAATGGCCGAGGACAAGGGGCAGAGCTCGGTGACACTGACAATGAACAGCCTCAAGGACGAGGATTCCGGCTCCTATTTCTGTGCCAAATCTGCTACTTCTGGTGGTGCTTGTTGTGTTGGTAGTGCTGCTTTAGGTGATGCCGTGGGTCGTGGCTCGAAGCCCCACTGCTGTGATCTCACCTGCCAGCAAAATCCTCTGGTCCTTCCTCCAAATCCCACCCCTTGGCCCCAAATCTCGGCCATTTTACCCCAAACTCCGCCATCGCTGCCCCAACTCCTGTCCCCAGCTGGACCCCGGGATCTCAGTGTCTGGGCTGGGACAGGATTTGGGGCAAAAATGGCACTTTTGGGGAGAAAGGTCAGGGCTGGGCCAGGGGAGAAGGTTGGGGGCCACGGGGGGAGTTTGGGGGCTTGATTTGGGGTCAAGGGTCACCTTTGGGGCACATGGGGACAAAGGGTCAGGAACGGGGTCAGGGGCTGAGGTTTGGGACAAAAATCTGGGGTTTGGGGACAGGCAGGAAACAGTGACAGGGATGGGGCCAAGCCCAAATAACAACCCAAGCACCACAACGACAACCAACATCAGCATCAGCATCAGCATCAACACCCTTGGCACAGAAATAGGAGCCGGAATCCTCGTCCTTGAGGCTGTTCACGGTCAGTGTCACCGAGCTCTGCCCGTTGTCCCTGGAGATCGTCACCCGGCCCTGCACTGACGGCGCGTAGTTGATGTAACCACCATTGCTGCTGATCCCTGCTACCCATTCCAGCCCCTTCCCGGGCTTCTGTCGGATCCACTGCATTCCATAACTCCCAAAACTGAACCCAGACCCTCGGCAGAGGAGGCGCAGGGACCCCCCGGGGGCTGGAGGTCCCCCCCGGACTCCAGCAGGGTCACGGCCGCCCACAGCCCACAGCGGCTTGTGGGATAGGGGAATTTCTGGAACCTTCTTTGAGGCGTCTCCTTCAGCAGCCGCTCAGAGCCGCCCACGGGAACAATCCCTTCAGCTCCACGCACACACAGCACACACCGCTGACTCCAAACATCGACCGCTGGCCCCAAATCTCAGCCCTTTGGGCATTTTTGGGGTTGAGTTTTTGGACCAAGAGGTGAGTCTGGGGTCCAAAGGGGCCAGGAGGTGTGGAGAAAGGGTCAGGGATGGGTCAGTGAGGGTTTGGGGACACAGGGACAGGGGCGGGGCCAGAACCATCACAGCTCCACTATCAGCAGCAAAGGCAGCACAACAGGATAAAACACCCTTGGCACAGAAATAGGAGCCGGAATCCTCGTCCCTGAGGCTGTTCATGGTCAGTGTCACCGAGCTCTGCCCGTTGTCCCTGGAGATCGTCACCCGACCTTTGACCCCAGGTGCGTAGCCGATGTTGCTGCCGTTGCTGCTGATCCCTGCCACGAACTCCAGCCCCTTCCCGGGGCTCTGCCGCATCCAGCCCATGTTGAAACTCCCAAAATTGAACCCGGAGGCGCGGCAGAGCAGAGTCAGGGACCCTCCAGGGGCTGGAGGTCCCCTCAGACTCCAGCAGGGTCACGGCCGCCAAAAGCTCAGAATCTTCATCATTTCTCCCCCCAAACTCCCCCGGTTTGCCCCCAACTCTCTACCCGAATTTTCCCGTGTCGCAAAGTGCCTCAAACCCTGCAATTAACTCTGATCTACTCATAAATTTATTGCAAAACCTTTGCCTGACACTGCTGCATACATTACCCAATTAATGGCTCCTTAATGAACCCGAAATGCCCCGAGGGACACCGACCCCAGAGTGACCCCGGCCACGGCCCCGAGCTCCTCCCGCTCCTCGCCCTCCTGGCCCTGCTGGCCCTGCCAGGTGTGTCCCGGCGCCTCCGGAGCGCCACGCCCACCCCGGGACACGCCCGGATCCGGCGCCTCATCCCCATCTCCCCTTTTTCCCGCAGGGCTCCGGGCGGCCGTGACCCTGCTGGAGTCCGGGGGGGACCTCCAGCCCCCGGGGGGTCCCTGCGCCTCCTCTGCCGAGGGTCTGGGTTCGATTTTGGGAGTAAAGGAATGATTTGGGTCCGCCAGAGCCCCGGGAAGGCGCTGGAATGGATTGCAGGGATCAACAGCGATGGCAGCACCTTCTACGCGCCGTCGTTCAAGGGCCGGGTGACGATCTCCAGGGACAAGGGGCAGAGCTCGGTGACACTGACCATGAACAGCCTCAGGGACGAGGATTCCGGCTCCTATTTCTGTGCCAAAGATGCTTATGCTGGTAATGCTAATGCTGCTAATGGTTTTGTCCCACCCCCATGGCCGTGTCCCCAGCTGTCCCCAGCTGTCCCCAGCTGTCCCCAGCTGTCCCCAGAGCCCTCCCCTGCCCCAGCCCCTCTGTCCCCACCCTGGGGCTGGTGGGGCTGTGGGCTCTGGGCTTTGGGGACAGCTGGGGACACGGCGATGGGGGCGGGACCGAGGCCAGCACGGTCACCATAACCAGTGACAGCGAAACGGGAGGGACCAAAACAACCCTCAGAACTTCTGGCACAGAAATGGGGATGGGAAATCTGGGGGGAAAAGCCGAGATTTGGGACAAACAGTCAAAACTGGAGGGAAAGTTGAGATTTAGAGCACCGACGGCGGAGTTTGGAGAGAAATGGCCAAGATTTGAGGGCGAGGGTTCGGGGTTTTGGGGAGGTTTACGGGGATTTATTGCGACAGATGGATCCCAACAGTGGGACCTTGGGACCACGGCCAGCATCAGGAAAAGCACCCCAACGATCATATTTTTTGGCACAGAAATAGGAGCCGGAATCCTCGTCCCTGAGGCTGTTCATGGTCAGTGTCACCGAGCTCTGCCCGTTGTCCCTGGAGATCGTCACCCGGCCCCGCAGTGACGACATGTAGTAGGTGTTGCCGTCCGTCTGGATACTCGCCACGAATTCCAGCCCCTGCCCAGCTCTCTGTCGATACCAGCCCATCCCAAATTGTCCGAAATCGAACCCAGACCCTCGGCAGAGGAGGCGCAGGGACCCCCCGGGGGCTGGAGGTCCCCCCCGGACTCCAGCAGGGTCACGGCCGCCCGGAGCCCTGCGGGAAAAAGGGGAGATGGAAAAAGATGAAGCAGTGACCCAAAATCTTGACCTCATCAAACCCAAGGCATTAAAGTTAAATTAAAAAATAACTATTAATTTTTAATTATAATAAATTTTGTATTTTGTTAATAATGAATAATTAGTCTAAATGCTGATCCTGACCCTGCTGGAGTCCAGGGGGGACCTCCAACCCCCGGAGGATCTTTGCACCACCTCTGCCGTGCCTCTGGGTTCGATTTTGGACAATACTGGATGGGCTGGATCCGGCAGAGCCCCGGGAAGGGGCTGGAATGGCTCGCGGATATCAGCAGTGATGGTGGCACCACCAGATACGCGCCGTCGGTCAAGGGCCGGGTGACGATCTCCAGGGACAAGGGGCAGAGCTCGGTGACACTGACCATGAACAGCCTCAGGGACGAGGATTCCGGCTCCTATTTCTGTGCCAAACCTGCTCGGCCTGGCTCGGGTGCTGGTGGTGCTGTTTTTGGTGAGGATCCCTGTGGCGGCCCCACCCCAATCTCTCTGACCACAGCTGTCCCATTAGCCCCGCCCCTTCCCCCAAACCCCGCCCCCTGACCCCGCCCTTGACCCTCCATCCCACCCTTGCCTGGCTCGGTCCCAGTTCCCACCCGCTGGCCCCAAACCACAGCTCCCGGCCCACCTGGGCAGCCCAGGAGGAGGAGGAGGAGGAGGAGGAGGAGGAGGAGGAGGAAGGCGGCTGTGGGAATTTCTGGCTCTTCCCTGCCCCAGGCTCCGGGCGGATAAAACTCCGGAGCCGTCGGGTTTGAAGTCTCACTCTGGAGTTTATTATCCTCGTCTGTCCCAAACCCGCGGGGTGTGAGTTCTCTGTGTCGGGGGCAGAAAGTGACCCCACCACGGGGCCTCTTCAGGGCGGTTTGAGCCCCAATTATCCCAGGAACAGGGGACACCTTCGTTATTTGTGCTTCTGACCCCGTTGTGACCCCCAAAAACCCGCAATGGGAAACGTTTTCACCCGGTGACGGGAAATCACACGGATTGTGAAGGAGGAAGAGGAAGGTGCAAATCTCAGCATTGGGAGCTCTGACAGAAGGGTTATTTCTTAACATAATTGATTATACTTACATTTTTATTGATATATTATTATAATAACTTATTACAATTTTCCAATTTAAGTTTTTGTTTTGAGGGCTTGATTTGGGGCCAACAGTCAGGATTTTGGGTCACTGGTTGATCTTTCCCCATCCCCATCTCCCCTTTTTCCCGCAGGGCTCCGGGCGGCCGTGACCCTGCTGGAGTCCGAGGGTGACACCTCCAGCCCCCGGGGGTCCCTGCGCCTCCTCTGCCGAGGGTCTGGGTTCGATTTTGGGAGTTTTGACATGTATTGGGTCCGTCAGAAACCCGGGCAGGGGCTGGAATGGATTGCAGGGATCAACAGCGGTGGCAGCACGTACTACGCGCCGTCGTTCAAGGGCCGGGTGACGATCTCCAGGGACAACGGGCAGAGCTCGGTGACACTGACCATGAACAGCCTCAAGGACGAGGATTCTGGAATCTATTTCTGTGCCAAAGGTGCTTATGCTGGTAATGCTAATGCTGCTCATGGTTTTGTCCCACCCCCATGGCCGTGTCCCCAGCTGTCCCCAGCTGTCCCCAGAGCCCTCCCCAGCCCCTCTGTCCCCACCCTGGGGCTGGTGGGGCAGTGGGCTCTGGGCTTTGGGGACAGCTGGGGACACGGCGATGGGGGCGGGACCGAGGCCGGCACGGTCACCATAACCAGTGACAGCGAAACGGGAGGGACCAAAACAACCCTCAGAACTTCTGGCACAGAAATGGGGATGGGAAATCTGGGGGGAAAAGCCGAGATTTGGTGCCAAGGGTTCGGTTTTTGGGGAGGGTTCTGGGGATTTTGGGGACAGGTGGGATCCCAGAACTGGCAAATAGAGGCGACGAGCAGCAATAAAACCAGCATTGGAAACCACGCCACCATAACCACAACCACTGTCAACACATTTGGCACAGAAATAGGAGGCCGAATCCTCGTCCTTGAGGCTGTTCATGGTCAGTGTCACCGAGCTCTGCCCGTTGTCCCTGGAGATCCTGAACCGACCCTCGACTGACGGCGCGTATCCAATGTTGCCACCATCATTCTTGATGCCTCCGACATATTCCAGCCCCTGCCCAGGCCTCTGTCGGATCCAGAACATGGAGTAACTCCCAAAACTGAACCCAAATCCTCGGCAGAGGAGGCACAGGGACCCCCTGGGAGGCTGGAGGTCCCCCCCGGACTCCAGCAGGGTCAGGATCAATATTTAACATAATTATTCAAAATTAAAAAAATAAAAGCTTTAGTATAATACAATTTATTACTTAATTTTTTATATTTAAGTTTTAATGCCTTGGGTTTGATGAGGTCAAGATTTTGGGTCACTGGTGGATCTTTTCCCATCCCCATCTCCCCTTTTTCCCGCAGGGCTCCGGGCGGCCGTGACCCTGCTGGAGTCCGGGGGGGACCTCCAGCCCCCGGGGGGTCCCTGCGCCTCCTCTGCCGAGGGTCTGGGTTCGATTTCGGGAGTTTTGACATGCAGTGGATCTGCCAGAGACCTGGGAAGGGGCTGGAATTTGTTGCAGCGATCACCAACAATGGTGGCAGCACATACTACGCCCCGTCGGTGAAGGGCAGGTTCAGGATCTCCAGGGACAACGGGCAGAGCTCGGTGACACTGACCATGAACAGCCTCAGGGACGAGGATTCCGGGATCTATTTCTGTGCCAAAGAAGCTGGGGCTGGTTGGGGTGCTGCTGATGTTTGTTCAGTGTGTATTTGGCCCCTCCCCTGTCCCTGTGTCCCCAGCTGTCCCCAGCTGTCCGCAGCTGTCCCCAGCTGTCCCCAGCTGTCCGCAGCTGTCCCCCCAGCCCAGACCCTTCCCCCAGCCCTCACTGACCCGTCCCTGACCCTTTGCCCCACATCTCCTCCCTCGGCACCGGCGCTGCCCAGTGACCCCAAACCCTGGCCGGGCTCTGGCCCCAAACTCAACTCTTGGCCCCAAATCTCACCCTGAGCCCCAAAAGTGCCCAAAGCGCCGAGGTTTGGGGTCAGAGGTCGAGGTTTGGGGTCAGAGGTCGAGGTTTGGGTCAGGGGCTGCGGCTCTGAGCCCAAAGTGGAGATTTGGGGTCAAATGTCGGAGATTTGGGGCCAAAGCTGCTGAGTTTTGGGGCAGAACCAATCGAGGGTTTGGGGAACTGGTTGGTGTTGGGGAAGCCGGGGGAGATCTGGGGGAAAGGGCCGAGAGCTGGGCCAGGGGCTGGGGTCTGGGGGAAGGGTCTGGGCTGTGGGGACAGCTGGGGACAGCTGGGGACAGCTGGGGACACTGAGATGGGGGCGGGGCCAGCAGTGACGCTGTCACTATTGCTAGCAGCAGCAGCACCAGTACCAGTAGATTTCCCGTAGAAATAGGAGCCGGAATCCTCGTCCCTGAGGCTGTTCATGGTCAGTGTCACCGAGCTCTGCCCGTTGTCCCTGGAGATCGTCACCCGGCCCTTGAACGACGGCGTGTACCAGGTGCTGCCTCCATTCCTAATCTGTGCGACGTATTCCAGCGCCTGCCCGGGTTTCTGGCGCATCCAGCCCATGTTGAAACTCCCGAAATCGAACCCGGAGGCGCGGCAGAGGAGGCGCAGGGACCCCCCGGGGGCTGGAGGTCCCCCCCGGACTCCAGCAGGGTCACGGCCGCCCGGAGCCCTGCGGGAAAAAGGGGAGATGGGGATGGGAAAAGATCAACCAGTGAACCAAAATCTTGACCTCATCAAACCCAAGGCATTTAAACTTAAATATAAAAAATTAAGTAATAAATTGTATTATACTAAAGCTTTTATTTTTTTAATTTTGAATAATTATGTTAAATATTGATCCTGACCCTGCTGGAGTCCGGGGGGGACCTCCAGCCTCCCAGGGGGTCCCTGTGCCTCCTCTGCCGAGGGTCTGGGTTCAGTTTTGGGAGTTACTCCATGTTCTGGATCCGACAGAGGCCTGGGCAGGGGCTGGAATGGATCGCAGGCATCAAGAACGATGGTGGCAACATTGGATACGCGCCGTCAGTCGAGGGTCGGTTCACGATCTCCAGGGACAACGGGCAGAGCTCGGTGACACTGACCATGAACAGCCTCAAGGACGAGGATTCCGGCTCCTATTTCTGTGCCAAATGTGTTGACAGTGGTTGTGGTTATGGTGGCGTGGTTTCCAATGCTGGTTTTATTGCTGCTCGTCGCCTCTATTTGCCAGTTCTGGGATCCCACCTGTCCCCAAAATCCCCAGAACCCTCCCCAAAAACCGAACCCTTGGCACCAAATCTCGGCTTTTCCCCCCAGATTTCCCATCCCCATTTCTGTGCCAGAAGTTCTGAGGGTTGTTTTGGTCCCTCCCGTTTCGCTGTCACTGGTTATGGTGACCGTGCCGGCCTCGGTCCCGCCCCCATCGCCGTGTCCCCAGCTGTCCCCAAAGCCCAGAGCCCACAGCCCCACCAGCCCCAGGGTGGGGACAGAGGGCCAGGAGAGGGCTCTGGGGACAGCTGGGGACAGCTGGGGACAGCTGGGGACAGCTGGGGACAGCGGGGGACACGGCCATGGGGGTGGGGCAAAACCATGAGCAGCATTAGCATTACCAGCATAAGCATCTTTGGCACAGAAATAGATTCCGGAATCCTCGTCCCTGAGGCTGTTCATGGTCAGTGTCACCGAGCTCTGCCCGTTGTCCCTGGAGATCGTCACCCGGCCCTTGAACGACGGCGCGTATCTGGGGCTGCCATCGCTGTGGATCCCTGCGATCCATTCCAGCGCCTTCCCGGGGCTCTGCCGGACCCACATCATTCCTTTTCTCCCAAAATCGAACCCAGACCCTCGGCAGAGGAGGCGCAGGGAGCCCCCGGGGGCTGGAGGTCCCCCCCGGACTCCAGCAGGGTCACAGCCGCCCGGAGCCCTGCGGGAAAAAGGGGAGATGGGGATGGGGTAAGCCCAGCCTTTGACCCAAAATCCTGACTGTTGGCCCCAAATCAAGCCCTCAAAACAAAAACCTTAATTGGAAAATTGTAATAAGTTATCGTAATAATTTATCATTTTAAATTTCAATTATAACTAATTATGTTTAGAAATATCCCTTTTGTCAGAATTCCCAATGCTGAGATTTGCACCTTCCTCTTCCTCCTTCACAATCCGTGTGATTTCCCGTCACTGGGTGAAAACGTTTCCCATTGCGGGTTTTTGGGGGTCACAACGGGGTCAGAAGCACAAATAACGAAGGTGTCCCCTGTTCCTGGGATAATTGGGGTTCAAACCGCCCTGAAGCGGCCCCGTGGTGGGGTCACTTTCTGCCCCCGACACAGAGAACTCACACCCCGCGGGTTTGGGACAGACGAGGATAATAAACTCCAGAGTGAGACTTCAAACCCGACGGCTCCGGAGTTTTATCCGCCCGGAGCCTGGGGCAGGGAAGAGCCAGAAATTCCCACAGCCGCCTTCCTCCTCCTCCTCCTCCTCCTCCTCCTCCTCCTCCTCCTCCTCCTCCTCCTGGGCTGCCCAGGTGGGCCGGGAGCTGTGGTTTGGGGCCAGCGGGTGGGAACTGGGACCGAGCCGGGCCAAGGGTGGGATGGAGGGTCAAGGGCGGGGTCAGGGGGCGGGGTTTGGGGGGAATGGGCGGGGCTACTGGGACAGCTGTGGTCAGAGAGATCGGGGTGGGGCCGCCACAGGGATTCTCACCAAATATAGCACCACCAGCACCGCAGCCAGGCCGAGCAGGTTTGGCACAGAAATAGGAGCCAGAATCCTCGTCCCTGAGGCTGTTCATGGTCAGTGTCACCGAGCTCTGCCCGTTGTCCCTGGAGATCGTCACCCGGCCCTTGACCGACGGCGCGTAATAGGTGGTGCCACCATCACTGCTGATATCCGCGAGCCATTCCAGCCCCTTCCCGGGGCTCTGCCGGATCCAGCCCATCCAGAATTGTCCAAAATCGAACCCAGAGGCGCGGCAGAGGTGGTGCAAAGATCCTCCGGGGGTTGGAGGTCCCCCCTGGACTCCAGCAGGGTCAGGATCAGTATTTAGACTAATTATTCATTATTAATAAAATACAAAATTTATTATAATTAAAAATTAATAGTTATTTTTTAATTTAACTTTAATGCCTTGGGTTTGATGAGGTCAAGATTTTGGGTCACTGCTTCATCTTTTTCCATCTCCCCTTTTTCCCGCAGCGCTCCAGGCGGCCGTGACCCTGCTGGAGTCCGGGGGGGACCTCCAGCCCCCGGGGGGTCCCTGCGCCTCCTCTGCCGAGGGTCTGGGTTCGATTTTGGGAATTATCAAATGGAGTGGCTGCGCCAGAGACCCGGGCAGACGCTGGAATGGATTGCAAGTATCACTTTCAATGGCAGTTACACCTGGTACACGCCGTCCATGAAGGGCCGGGTGACAATCTCCAGGGACAACGGGCAGAGCTCGGTGACACTGACCATGAACAGCCTCAGGGACGAGGATTCCGGCTCCTATTTCTGTGCCAAAAACGCCTATAGCTCTGGTTCCAGTGGTAAAGTTACTGCTGCTGCAAACACTATTCCTTATGGTGGTGATGTTGGTTTTAGCCTGGCCCACATCTCTCCGTCCCCTGCTGACCCCAAAGCCCAGACCCGTCCCCAAATCTGAACCCCTGACCCCAATCCTGACCCTTGAACCCGTGTCCTGGCCCCAGGCACAACGCTGACCTCGGGGGCGGAGATTAAAGAACAGATTTGGGGCCGAATCCATCAAACCTTTGGAGAAACGGTCAAGGGCTGAGGATTGGGGGACGGGTCTGGGACACTCGGGTGACTTGGGGTGGGGAACGGGAATAACAGCAGCATTATCAGCATTAGCATAACCATCGTCACGTTTGGCACAGAAATAGGAGCCGGAATCCTCGTCCCTGAGGCTGTTCATGGTCAGTGTCACCGAGCTCTGCCCGTTGTCCCTGGAGATGGTGAACCGACCCTTGACTGACGGTGCGTAGTTCGTGCTGCCACCATCGCTGTTGATCCCCGCGACAAATTCCAGCGCCTGCCCGGGTTTCTGACGGATCCAGTACATTCCAAAACTCCCAAAATCGAACCCAGACCCTCGGCAGAGGAGGCGCAGGGACCCCCGGGGGCTGGAGGTGTCCCCCCCGGATTCCAGCAGGGTCACGGCCGCCCGGAGCCCTGCGGGAAAAAGGGGAGATGGGGATGGGAAAAGATCAACCAGTGACCCAAAATCCTGACCAAATAAAACCCTTGGCGTTAAAAATCAAATAGAAAAAGAATAAATTATTAATTTTTAATACAGTAAATTTTAGAATTGTGAATAATTAGCTTATATAGTGACCCTGACCCTGCTGGAGTCCGGCCAATACCTCCAGCCCCCCGGGGGGTCCCTGCGCCTCCTCTGCCGCGCCTCCGGGTTCGATTTCGGGAATTTTGGGATGGGCTGGTATCGACAGAGACCCAGCCAGGCGCTGGAATGGCTTGCGGGGATCAACAGCGATGGTGACAGCACGGCATACGCATCGTCAGTGCAGGGCCGGGTGACGATCTCCAGGGACAACGGGCAGAGCTCGGTGACACTGACCATGAACAGCCTCAGGGACGAGGATTCCGGCTCCTATTTCTGTGCCAAAGGTGCTGGTACTGGTTGGGCTGCTGCTGCTTATGGTGATGATGCTGGTGCTGGCCCCGCCCCCATCTCAGTGTCCCCAGCTGTCCCCAGCTGTCCCCAGCTGTCCCCAGCTGTCCCCACAGCCCAGACCCTTCCCCCAGACCCCAGCCCCTGGCCCAGCTCTCGGCCCTTGGCCCCAGATCTGCCCCGGCTGTGCCAGCGCTGCACTCATTGGGCTGATTTGACCCCAAACCCCAACTTTTGGCCAAAATCCCAGCCCTGGGCCCCAAATTCCCTCTCCTGGCACAGAGTGACAGTCACAAACCCAAATCTGCCCCATTGGTCCCAAATCTCGGCCGTTTGCACAAAGTTTTCCACAATTTGGGTGAGACCCGGAGGTGCCAGCTGAGGTTTGGGGCCGATAGTTGAGATTTGGGGCTGAACCAGTTCCGGGTTGGGACTCGGGGACAATGATGGGGTCAGGGGTGGGGTTTGGGGGACAGGTCTGGGGACAGCTGGTGACACGGCCGTAGGGGCGGAGCAAACCCACCAGCAGCTGCAATACCAGCGGCGCCATCGCCGTAAGAACCGGAATTTTTGGCACAGAAATAGGAGCCGGAATCCTCGTCCCTGAGGCTGTTCATGGTCAGTGTCACCGAGCTCTGCCCGTTGTCCCTGGAGATCGTCACCCGGCCCGTGAAGGATGTTGGGTACCAAGTGGTGTCACCGTCGCCGTTGATCCCCGCGATCCATTCCAGCGCCTTCCCGGGGCTCTGGCGTAGCCAATACATCCCAAAATGCCCGAAATCGAACCCGGAGCCGCGGCAGAGGAGGCGCAGGGACACCCCGGGGGGCTGGAGGTGTCACCCCCGGACTCCAGCAGGGTCACCTGAAGCCTGTTTAATTTTTAAGTGAAATATGAATAATTAAGAATTTAAAACAACTATTTAATATTTTAATTTTTCCAATAATTTTTTGCTAGAAGCATTACATTAGGAACCAACAGTCAGGACTGTGGGTCAGTGATCGAGCTTTTCCCATCCCCATCTCCCCTTTTTCCCGCAGGGCTCCAGGCGGCCGTGACCCTGCTGGAGTCCGGGGGCGACCTCCAGCCCCCGGGGGCTCCCTGCGCCTCCTCTGCCGAGGGTCCGGGTTCGATTTCGGGAATTTTGGAATGAACTGGGTTCGGCAGAGCCCCGGGAAGGCGCTGGAATGGATCGGAGGGATCACCAAAAGTGGCTACACCTACTACGCGCCGTCGTTCAAGGGCCGGGCAACGATCTCCAGGGACAACGGGCAGAGCTCGGTGACACTGACCATGAACAGCCTCAGGGACGAGGATTCCGGCTCCTATTTCTGTGGGAAATCTCCTAGTACTGGTGTTGCTGCTGCTAGCAATAGTGACGGCGTCACTGCTGGCCCCGCCCCCATCTCAGTGTCCCCAGCTGTCCCCAGCTGTCCCCACAGCCCAGACCCTGCCCCCAGACCCCAGCCCCTGGCCCAGCTCTCGGCCCTTGGCCCCAGATCTGCCCCGGCTGTGCCAGCGCTGCACTCATTGGGCTGATTTGGCCCCAAACCCCAACCTTTGGCCAAAATCCCAACCCTGGATCCCAAATTTTTCCTCCTGGCACTGAGTGACAAGGGGCCACGAATTGGCCAGAACTCTCCAGAAAAAGGAAATTCTGGGATTTTGTCCATGGCTCCAACACGGCCCCGGAGCCGACACCGAAACGCATCGGGGAGATTTTGGGCAAATGGGGAAAATTGGGTGGAAAGCCAAGAGTCCAGGCAGCGATGGCAGAGTTTGGGGGGAAATGGTCGAGATTTGGGGCCAAGGGTTGGGATTTGGGATGAATGGTCAGGGGATTGTGGGAAATTCCGGGACGCCGTGGTGAGGGCTTGGGGCCGTGAGCCGTGTTCCCAATACCACCAGCAGCAGCAGCACCCAAGATAAGGCTGTAAAAACCACCGCTGTAACGTCTGGCACAGAAATAGGAGCCGGAATCCTCGTCCCTGAGGCTGTTCATGGTCAGTGTCACCGAGCTCTGCCCGTTGTCCCTGGAGATCGTCACCCGGCCCTTCACCGATGAAGCGTACGCGGTGCTGCCATCGCTGTTGATACTGGCAACGAATTCCAGCGCCTGCCCGGGTCTCTGGCGGATCCACAACATCGCAAATTTTCCAAAATCGAACCCAGAGGTGCGACAGAGGAGGCGCAGGGACCCCCCGGGGGGCTGGAGGTCCCCCCCGGACTCCAGCAGGGTCAGGATATTTATTTAAGATAATTATCCATAAAAAAGAAACTAATAGTTTTTATTATATTAGAATATCTTTTTCAGTTTTATTTTTAATGCCTTTGTGTTTGATTTTGTCAGGATTTTGGGTCACTGGTGGATCTTTCCCCATCCCCATCTCCCCTTTTTCCCGCAGGGCTCCGGGCGGCCGTGACCCTGCTGGAGTCCGGGGGGGACCTCCAGCCCCCGGGGGGTCCCTGCGCCTCCTCTGCCGCGCCTCCGGGTTCGATTTCGGGAGTTCTGAGATGTTCTGGATCCGCCAGAGACCCGGGAAGGGGCTGGAATGGGTCGCCAGTATCAGCAACAATGGTGGCAACACCTACTACGCGCCGTCCGTGAAGGGCCGGGTGACGATCTCCAGGGACAACGGGCAGAGCTCGGTGACACTGACCATGAACAGCCTCAGGGACGAGGATTCCGGAATCTATTTCTGTGCCAAATCCGCTGCTAGTTGTTGTTGTGCTGCTGCTGCTGGTGAGGGACATGGCTTTGGTTATGACGGTTTAGATGCCACCCCCATCTCTGTGTCCCCAGCTGTCCCCAAAGCCCCGCCCCTTCCCCCAAACCCCGCCCCCTGACCCCGCCCTTGACCCTCCATCCCACCCTTGCCCTGGCTCATCCCAATTCCCACCCGCTGGCCCCAAACCACAGCTCCCGGCCCCAAATCTCCCCTTTGTCCTTCCCGACGTGGCCCCGAGGGCCGAGATTTGGGGCCCGTGGTCCCGGTTTGGGGGGACATTGGGGCCCGGGGCCGAGCCCGGGGATTGGTGTCGGTGGCGGCTGCTCGGTGCCGGCAGCGGAGATTTGGGGAGAGTTGGGCGAGTTCCGGGCCAGGGCTGGGTCAGGGGCAGAGGGTCAGCTCAGGAGCCCAAAGGGCCCCGGCCGGGGCAGGAGCTGAGGATGTGGGGCAGGAGCTGAGGATGTGGGGCAGGAGCTGAGGATGTGGGGCAGGAGCTGAGGATGTGGGGCAGGAGCGGTGGAAGGCTGCAGCCAATGGGGAGAGACTGGGCCAGGGGCTGAGCTCTGGGGGAAGGGTCTGGGCTGTGGGGACAGCTGGGGACAGCTGGGGACAGCTGGGGACACGGCCATGGCGGTGAGGCCAAAACCATCAGCAGCAATAGCTGACCAAAGACCACCAGCAGATCTGGCACAGAAATAGATTCCGGAATCCTCGTCCCTGAGGCTGTTCATGGTCAGTGTCACCGAGCTCTGCCCGTTGTCCCTGGAGATCGTCACCCGGCCCTGCAGCGATGGCGTGTATCTGGTGGTGTCACCACCAATGCTGATCGCTGCGACGTATTCCAGCCCCTTCCCGGGGCTCTGCCGGACCCATTCCTTTTGGTAACCTCCGAAATTAAACCCCAAAGTGCGGCAGAGCAGAGTCAGGGACCCCCCCGGGGGCTGGAGGTGTCACCCCCGGACTCCAGCAGGGTCACGGCCGCCCGGAGCCCTGCGGGAAAAAGGGGAGATGGGGATGGGAAAAGATCAACCAGTAACCCAAAATCCTGACCTCATCAAACCCAAGGCATTAAAAATTAAATTTAAAAAATTAATGTATATTTTTTGGTATAATCAAGTTTTGTTAATAATGGATAATTACCCTAAGCAGTGACCCTGCCCCTGCTGGAGTCCGGGGGGGACCTCCAGCCCCCGGGGGGGTCCCTGCGCCTCCTCTGCCGAGGGTCTGGGTTCGATTTTGGACAATTTGGGATGGGCTGGATCCGCCAGAGACCCGGGCAGGGGCTGGAATTCGTTGCAAGGATCAACAGCAATGGTGGTTACACCGAATACGCGCCGTCGTTCAAGGGCCGGGTGACGATCTCCAGGGACAACGGGCAGAGCTCGGTGACACTGACCATGAACAGCCTCAGGGACGAGGATTCCGGCTCCTATTTCTGTGCCAAAAATGCCGGTGTTTATGGTGCTTATGCTGCTCCTGGTGGTGGTCGTGGTGCTGATGTTGGTTATGGTGGTTTTGTCACGTCCCCAATCATTGGGTCCCCGGGTGTCCCCAAAGCCAGGACCCTTCCCCCAAACCCCAACCCCTGACCCCGTTCCTGCCCCTTTACCCCAACCCCGAACAGGATCTGCCCCAAATCTCCCCCTCTGACCCCTGACCTCATGTCTCAGCCCCACGTCCCGCCCCTCGGGGCCCATTTTGGGGGCAAACCCTCAGGATTTGGGGCCCGTGGCCGAGGTTTGGTGCCGGTGGTGGAGATTTGGGGCTGCCCCCGGGGGATGTTCAGGCCGAGGGTCAGAAGTGAAGGGAGCGGAAATCTGGGGGGAAAAGCCGAGATTTGGGGGGTGGTTCTGGGCCAATGGGGACAGTTTGAGGGAGGGGCCGAGATTTGGGAGAAATGGTGAAAATTGAGGAAAACTCGAGAGTTGGGGAAGAGATGGCGGAGTTTGGTGTGAAATGGCCAAGAATTAGGGCCAAGGGCTGAGATTTGGGGGAAGGAGCAGAGGATTCCAGGATATTTGGGCACCCAGCACTGGGGAAAACGGGCCAGGACCAGCATCAGCAACATCATCATCAGCACCAGCAGCACCGTAACCATAACCACTGTCAAAACATTTGGCACAGAAATAGGAGCCGGAATCCTCGTCCCTGAGGCTGTTCATGGTCAGTGTCACCGAGCTCTGCCCGTTGTCCCTGGAGATGGTGAACCGACCCTTGACTGACGGCGCGTAGCCGATCCAGCCACTGTTGCTGGTGATACTCGCGATGTATTCCAGCCACTTCTCAGCTCTCTGTCGATACCAGCCCATCCCAAATTTCCCAAAATCGAACCCAGACCCTCGGCAGAGGAGGCGCAGGGACCCCCCGGGGGCTGGAGGTGTCACCCCCGGACTCCAGCAGGGTCACGGCCGCCCGGAGCCCTGCGGGAAAAAGGGGAGATGGGGATGAGGCGCCGGATCCGGGCGTGTCCCGGGGTGGGCGTGGCGCTCCGGAGGCGCCGGGACACACCTGTTTAAGAGGAGGGGAGGGTTTTTTCTGGGAAATGGGGTGAGCGTAATTAAAGAATTACAGGGTGGGGTTGAGTGTGGGGGTTGATAATTTTCGAGTAGGGGGTTGAGTGCTGCAGTCTGGTTCATTAATTAATGGCTCTCGGGCTAATTGGCAAAGTCCAATTCAGTCATTAATGGGTCCAAGGTAATTCCAGGTGTACAACCAATTAATTCATGGGTCCAAGGGAATTTCAAATGCCCAGTGTATTAATTAATACAATTGACTCGATTGCAGGTATACAATTCCTAATTGAATTGCTGTGAATTCATTATAGTCACTGGATTCACTAATTAAATGGTCTAATTAAAATGCAGGGATCAATTTCATTACTTAATGGGTCCAGTGTTAATTGCAAGAGTCCAAATAATGGATCCTGGATATTGCTTTGAGATGGGAAATATTCAACCATTGGCCCAAAATCCCGAGTCTTGGCCCCACATCACATCCTCAGAGGGAAAAATTAAACCAGAAAAATATAATTAATTTATATAATTGTGATTTTATTTCAGTGGTCGAGGTTTTCCCATCCCCATCTCCCCTTTTTCCCGCAGGGCTCCGGGCGGCCGTGACCCTGCTGGAGTCCGGGGGGGACCTCCAGCCCCCGGGGGCTCCCTGCGCCTCCTCTGCCGAGGGTCTGGGTTTGATTTCGGGAGTTACACAGTGCACTGGGTCCGGCAGAGCCCCGGGAAGGGGCTGGAATGGGTCGCCAGTATCAGCAACACTGGTGGCAACACCTATTACGCGCCGTCCGTGAAGGGCCGGGTGACGATCTCCAGGGACAACGGGCAGAGCTCGGTGACACTGACCATGAACAGCCTCAGGGACGAGGATTCCGGAATCTATTTCTGTGCCAAATCCGCTGCTAGTTGTTGTTGTGCTGCTGCTGCTGGTTAGCGACATGGCTTTGGTTATGACGGCTTAGACCCCACCCCCATCTCTGTGTCCCCAGCTGTCCCCAAAGCCCCGCCCCTTCCCCCAAACCCCGCCCCCTGACCCCGCCCTTGACCCTCCATCCCACCCTTGCCCTGGCTCATCCCAATTCCCACCCGCTGGCCCCAAACCACAGCTCCCGGCCCCAAATCTCCCCTTTGTCCTTCCCGACGTGGCCCCGAGGGCCGAGATTTGGGGCCCGTGGTCCCGGTTTGGGGGGACATTGGGGCCCGGGGCCGAGCCCGGGGATTGGTGTCGGTGGCGGCTGCTCTGTGCCGGCAGCGGAGAGAAAGGTCAGGGCTGGGGCCAGGGGAGAAGGTTGGGGGCCACGGGGGGAGTTTTGGGGCAGGATTTGGGGTCAAGGGTCACCTTTGGAGTAAATGGGGAAACGATCTCCAGAGTCGGGTCAGGGGCCGGTGGAAGGGTGACATGACTTGAGACCTTTGGGGGCCCAACAACAGAGGCAGGGCTGCAACCAGCATCACTCCCATTAACATCATAATCACAATAAGCACTGGCACATTTGGCACAGAAATAGGAGCCGGAATCCTCGTCCTTGAGGCTGTTCATGGTCAGTGTCACCGAGCTCTGCCCGTTGTCCCTGGAGATCGTGAACCGGCCCTGCACAGACGCTGCGTATCTGCTGGTGCCATCGTTCTGGATCCCTGCGACCCATTCCAGCGCCTTCCCAGGTTTCTGCCGGATCCACATCATTCCTTTACTCCCGAAATCGAACCCAGACCCTCGGCAGAGGAGGCGCAGGGACCCCCCGGGGGCTGGAGGTCCCCCCCGGACTCCAGCAGGGTCACGGCCGCCTGGAGCCCTGCGGGAAAAAGGGGAGATGGGGATGGGAAAAGATCAACCAGTGACCCAAAATCCTGACCAAATCAAACCTTTGGCATTAAAATTTACATTAAAAAAAATTATTGATTTTTATTATAATAAAGTTTGTATTTTGGTAATAACGAATAATTAGCCTAAATACTGCTCCTGACCCTGCTGGAGTCCGGGGGGGACCTCCAGCCCCCGGGGGGGTCCCTGACTCTGCTCTGCCGCGCCTCCGGGTTCGATTTCGGGAATTATGGAATAATGTGGATACGGCATAAACCTGGAGAGGCGCTGGAATACGTTGCGGGGATCAACAGTGCGGGTATCGGGTCCAGCTCTGCGCCGTCAGTGCAGGGCCGGGTGACGATCTCCAGGGACAACGGGCAGGGCTCGGTGACACTGACCATGAACAGCCTCAGGGACGAGGATTCCGGCTCCTATTTCTGTGCCAAATCTGACAGCAGTGGTTATGGTTATGCTGATTATGGTGACGATGCCGGTGCTGGCCCCGCCCCCATCTCAGTGTCCCCAGCTGTCCCCAGCTGTCCCCAGCTGTCCCCACAGCCCAGACCCTTCCCCCAGACCCCAGCCCCTGGCCCAGCTCTCGGCCCTTGGCCCCAGATCTGCCCCGGCTGTGCCAGCGCTGCACTCATTGGGCTGATTTGGCCCCAAACCCCAACTTTTGGCCAAAATCCGAGTCCTTGGCCCCACATTCCCACTCCTGGCACAGAGTGACAGTCACAAACCCAAATCTGCCCCATTGGGCCCAAATCTCGGCCGTTTGCACAAAGTTTTGCACAATTTGGGTGAGACCCGGAGCCGCCAGCTGAGGTTTGGGGCCAACAGCTGAGATTTTGGGGCTGAACCAATTTTGGGTTGGGACTCGGGGACAATGATGGGGTCACGGGTGGGGTTTGGGGGACGGGTCTGGGGACAGCTGGTGACACGGCCGTAGGGGCGGAGCGAACCCACCAGCAGCTACAATACCAGCGGCGCCATCGCCGTAAGAACCGGAATTTTTGGCGCAGAAATAGGAGCCGGAATCCTCGTCCCTGAGGCTGTTCATGGTCAGTGTCACCGAGCTCTGCCCGTTGTCCCTGGAGATCGTCACCCGGCCCGTGAAGGATGTTGGGTACCAAGTGGTGTCACCGTCGCCGTTGATCCCCGCGATCCATTCCAGCGCCTTCCCGGGGCTCTGGCGTAGCCAATACATCCCAAAATGCCCGAAATCGAACCCGGAGCCGCGGCAGAGGAGGCGCAGGGAGCCCCCGGGGGCTGGAGGTGTCACCCCCGGACTCCAGCTGGGTCAGGATCAGTATTTAAGCTAATTATTTGTTATTAACAGAATAAAAACTTTACTATAATAAAAATTAATAATTTTTTTTAATGTAAATTTTAATGCCATGGGATTGATTTGGTCAGGATTTTGGGTCACTGGTGGATCTTTTCCCATCCCCATCTCCCCTTTTTCCCGCAGGGCTCCGGGCGGCCGTGACCCTGCTGGAGTCGGGGGGTGACACCTCCAGCCCCGGGGG